>NW_027069618.1:1232785-1259369 GCF_002906115.3 Quercus suber
CCCAACTTCGAATTCCCTACTTAGAATATGCTTATCATGCCATCTCTTAGTTTTATCTTTGTAAATTCGAGCATTCTCATAAGCATCATTGCGGAACTCATCCATCTCATTGATTTGCAATATTCTCTTCTCGCCAGCTGCTTGCAGATCAAAGTTCAGTATCCTTGTCGCCCAATAGGCTCTGTGTTCTAGCTCCACCGGTAGATGGCATGCTTTTCCATAAACGAGTCGGTACGGTGACATCCCGATCGGTGTTTTGAATGCTGTTCTATAGGCCCATAAAGCATCATCTAACTTTCTTGCCCAATCTATACAAGAGATATTCATGGTCTTTTCCAATATATGCTTCAGCTCTCGATTAGATACCTTGACTTGTCCACTCATTTGAGGATGGTATGGTGTTGCCACATGATGTGTAACTCCATACTTAGTCAGTAGTGCTTCAAATTGGTGATTGCAAAAATGCTTTCCACCATCACTGATTATTGCCCTTGGAGTGCCGAATCGGGAGAAGATATTCTTTCGTAGAAAATTCACAACGACTCTCGCATCATTAGTTGGCAAGGCGATTGCTTCCACCCATTTGGAGAAATAATCTATAGCCACCAAAATAAATTTGTTAGAATATGAGGATGGAAAAGGACCCATGAAATCTATACCCCAAACATCAAATAATTCAATAACTAAAATATTGTTTAAAGGCATCTCATGTTTCCTAGAAATATTTCCAACTCTTTGACAATGATCACATAAATTAACAAATTTAAATGCATCTTTAAAAATAGATGGCCAATAAAACTCAGATTGTAGAATTTTTCTCGCTATTTTTGCACCACCAAAGTGGCCGCCAACTTCCAATGAATGACAATGTCTGAGTATGTTCTCCATCTCCTCCTCGGGCACACATCTTCTGATTATCTAGTCTGCACAGTGATGGTATAAAAAAGGTTCTTCCTAAAAATAATATTTCAAGTCGGAGAAGAACTTCTTCTTTTGTTGATATGTCATCCTAGGAGGTAGAATTCGCGACACCAAGTAATTGACTATGTCGGCGTACCATGGAACAACTTGTATAGCCATCAAATGCTCATCTGAGAATGCTTATTTTATTTGAACTTGCTGCTCATCATCCATACCTTTAAGCTCCATCCGAGACAAGTGATCCGCCACTAAATTTTCAGTACCCTTCTTGTCCTTAATCTCCAAAACGAATTCTTGTAAAAGCAAAATCCATCGAAGCAATCTTGGTTTAGCATCCTTCTTTGCAAGCAAGTACTTCAAAGCAGAGTGATCGGTGTAGACAATCACCTTCGAACCTATCAAGTAAGAACGAAATTTGTCAAAAGCAAAAACAACTGCTAATAATTCTTTTTCAGTAGTGGCATAATTCAGTTGAGCTTCTGTTAAGGTCCTACTTGCATAATAAATAACATGAAAATTTTTATCTTTTCTCTGCCCTAAAACAACCCCTATAGCATAATCACTGGCATCACACATTAATTCAAACGGTAAATTACAATCCAGTGACACAATTATAGGTGCTGAAATTAATTTATTTTTCAGTGTTTCAAAAGCATGCAAGCATTCATCAGAAAATTCAAATCGAGTGTCTTTAATCAACAAATTGCAAAGAGGTTTAGTAATTTGGGAAAAATCCTTAATAAACCATCGGTAGAATCCAGCATGTCCCAAGAAACTTCTCACGCCCTTCACATTGGCTTGTGGTGGGAGTTTTTTGATCACTTCTATTTTTGCTCTGTCAACTTCAATTCCCTTAGAGGAAATTCGGTGGCCTAGCACTATCCCCTCTACCATGAAATGGAATTTTTCCCAGTTCAACACTAAATTTGTCTCCTTGCATCTCTACAAAACTAAAGATAAGTTAGACAAACAATTATCAAAAGAATATCCAAAGATAGAGAAGTCATCCATGAAGACTTCTAAAAAATTTTCCACCATGTTCGAGAAGATGGACATCTTGCATCTTTGAAATGTGGCTGGCACATTGCAAAGGCCAAAAGGCATCCTCCTATATGCAAATGTTCCATATGGACAAGTAAAAGTGGTCTTCTCTTGATCTTCAGGTGCGATGGCTATTTGATTATAACCAGAGTATCCATCCAAAAAACAGTAGTAAGCATGCCCTGCAAGTCTTTCTAGCATTTGATCAATGAAAGGTAAAGGAAAATGATCTTTCCGAGTTGCATCATTAAGCCTTCTGTAATCTATGCATATTCGCCATCCCGTGACCATCCTTGTTGGTATTAGTTCATCATTATCATTTTTTATCACAGATATTCCACCTTTCTTTGGTACGACTTGTACTGGACTTACCCATGCACTGTTCGAGATAGGATAAATAATTCCGGCATCTAAAAGCTTCAGCACTTCTTTATGCACCACTTCTTTCATTGATGGATTCAATCTTCTCTGGGGTTGGACAATCGGCTTATATTTATCCTCCATTAAAATCTTGTGTGTGCAAATTGAAGGACTAATTCCTTTGATGTAAGAGATGGTCCAACCCAAAGCTATTTTGTGTTCCCATAAGATTCTCAACAACTTTTCCTCCTCTACATCACTCAAAGAACTGTTAATAATAATTGGAAAAGTAGAGTCTTGACCTAAGAAAGTGTACCTTAACTTTGATGGAAGCGGTTTAAGCTCAAGTTTAGGTGGTTCCTCTGGTGGAGATGTTGGTTGACATGATTTTAGGTCTTCCACTTTTGGTTGCATTGAAAGAGGAAAGAGTGGTGTAGCCTCCAAATATCTTTTACACTCTTTAACCACTTCATCATTGAATTTAACAGGTGTAGAATGAGTAAGACATACCTCAAGTGGTAACTTTTGAAAATCAATTGCATAAGTCTCATCGGCCATGATCATGTCTCGGTCACTTATTTGAAAACAAGAATGTGTCTCGGAAGCAAATTCCATAGACTTAAATACATTAAAAGTGACCTCATCCTCTCCGACCCTCAAAACAAGTTTTCCTTGCTGGACATCAATTAAGGTTCTCCCCGTCGCAAGGAAAGGTCAACCCAATATCAAAGGGATCTCCTCGTCCTTATCCATATCAAGGACAATGAAGTCAGCTAGGAAGATGAACTTGTCAACTTTTACTAATACATTCTCAATGACTCCTCTTGGATATTTAATGGATCTATCTGCCAATTGTAAAGAGATAATGGTCGGCTTTACTTCTCCAAGACCCAATTTCCTAAAAATAGAGAGAGGCATTAGATTAATACTTTCCCCTAAATCACATAAAGAACTATCAAAATAAGATTTTCCTATAGTGCAAGGGATAGTGAAACTCCCTGGATCTTTCAGCTTAGGCAGCAGCTTCTTTTGTAAGATTGCACTACTCTCCTCTGTTAGCATTACTGTTTCATGCTCCTCCAATTTCCATTTCTTTGATATAATATCCTTCAAAAATTTAGCATATTTAGGCATTTGTTCCAAAGCTTCAATGAGAGGAATATTAATATGCAATTGCTTAAATATATTTAGAAATTTAGAAACCTGATCATCCACATTGTTTTTTTGTAATCTTTGTGGAAAAGGAATTGGTGGATCATAATTGAAGGAGAATAAGTCTCAAAAGTAACTTCCCTAGATTTTTTGGATTTTGAATCTCTTTCATTCTCCTTAGTCTTCTTAGCTTGCTCCACTTCTTTCATCTCTGACTCGGCTTTCTTCATCTTTGACTCCTCATTATCCACAGCTTCATCTTGTTTGGCATTTGTTACTTTTGGCTCCTCATATGTTCGTCCACTTCTCAATGATATTGCCTTTACATGTTCTTTCAGATTGGTGACAGTATTGCTTGGCAAAGTTCCTGTAGTCCTCTCTGTGAGCATGCTTGAGAGCTGATCGATTTGCACCTCAAGATTGCGGATTGAAGCTGAGTTGTTTTGAATCGCCACATTTGTCTTCTGCATGTACTGCATGAACATGTCCTCAAGTGTCAGCTTCTTCTCTTGCTGTGGAAATTGCTAAGGTGGTTTAGCCTGCCCTTGGTTATTGCTCCATGAGAAGTTGGGGTGATTCCTTCATCCAGGATTGTATGTGTTCGAGTATGGATTATTTTGACGTTGAAAATTTGACACGTAATTTGTCTATCCATAACTCGATTGGGCAAAAGGATTTCCCACTTGGCAGTCGACACTTGAATGATTTCCTACACAATCATCACAAACAACATTAGTTTGAATAGCATTAACATTCATTTTACCTAGTTGTTAAGACAAAGTTGCCATTTGTGTCGCCAATGAGGTAATAGAATCAAGTTCTAAAACTCCAGCTGTCTTTCTTGACATTGCTCTTTCTGTAGGCCATTGATAGTTGTTGGATGCCAATTCTTCTAGAAGTTCATAGGCTGCCTCATGAGTTTTACTCATTAAAGCTCCACTAGCTGCTGCATCAACCATAGACCTGTTTGTAGCTCCTAGACCATTGTAGAATGTTTGCACTTGAAGCCATGTTGGAAGGCCATGATGAGGACACCTTCGCAATAAATCTTTGTACCTCTCCTATGCTTCATATAATGATTCACCCTCAAATTGGATGAACGTAGTGATATCATTCCTTAGCTTTGCTGTCTTTGTGAGGGGGAAATATTTTGCTAAAACTTTTTGTGCCAACTCCTCCCATGTAGTAATGATGCCATGTGGCAAAGAATTTAACCAAACTTTTGCTTTATCCCTAAGTGAGAAGGGAAAAAGTCTTAGTCAAATCGCATCATCTGTCACTCCGTTATGTTTAAAAGAATCACAAATTTCCAAGAAATTTGCAATATGGACATTAGGATCCTCTTGTGACAGCCCCCCAAACTGGACAGTCTGTTGTATCATCTGAATGATGGCCGGCTTGATCTCAAAATTATTGGCCTGTATGGCTGGCCTCCTTATGCTCGATGTAGCTCCATTTACCGAGGGCATAGCATAATCTCTTAACGCCTTTTGCTGTTGATCGGCCATCTTAGATAGAGATGTGTTGGCCTCTTTCTTCTTTTGTTTCTCAAGTTGACGTAAGGTTCTTTCAATTTCAAGATCAAAGAGTGTATGCTCTGATAGTTTAGATCAGGGCATGCACTTTTAATTCCTGAAAAGAAAGAAAACAACCTCAGATAACCTAATTATTATTTTTTTGAATAAATAAAATAAAATCCAAAGTAGTAAATATCTAGCTAGTATCAATATCAATAACAAATAGTTAATCCCTGGCAACGGTGCCAAAAACTTGTTCGCATAAAATAATTTGCAAGCGCACAGAATCATAACAAGTAGTAAAGTGTTTTTAGAAAACGAATGTTGAACCCACAAGGATTAAATATGTTATTGAATACTGAAATTCACTAAATTAATTACTATTTGGAAAAATCGAAAATAAAAGGAATGTTCTACTATCTGAATTAAATTAAACTAATAAAAATAAATCTACGAATAAAAAGAATTAACAAAGCATAAAAATCTAATAGTGTAAAAATATGATAAGAATGGATCTAGAGCGATTGATTTCACCTAACAAATCCCACACAATTTATCCTTCCTAATTATTAAATTCTAATACTCTCCCGTTGATGATTGAAAATTCCTTAAGTATTCAATATCTTGTCTCGAATAATATCAAAAATATCTTCAACTAATAATTCCATATCTCTATGTGAATTTAGTTAATTGGAGACTTATTACGTACTTTGAATTTTATGAAAAATCACACTAGTCGCGGTAAAGCGTCTCTACTTTCGCTCAACTAATGGTGTTTAATTCTAGAACTAAAATAACAAATCACCTCTCGGTCTCATTGTAATTCAATTGATCAAACTATAATTTGTAAAAAATAGTAAGCATTAAGAATAAGAAAATCACCTCTCGGTCTCATTGTAATTCAATTGATCAAACTATAATTTGTAAAAAATAGTAAGCATTAATAATAAGAATTAAACACTCAATCATGGAAATATTAAAAATAAAATAACTTAGAAAGTAAATTGTGTGTTCATTGCTAGACTACATCAATGCTCTAGAAAATAAAATTTAGTTCATAATAAAATTGAAAAGAAAACAAATAAAACTTATGTCTTTCATCCGAATTGGTTGATCAACATGAAGCTCTCGCCTTTGTCCTCAGATACTCCTCTTTTGAAAGACTCCCAAAAGCAAATTCTTCTATGTGGCGCCTCCTTTTCCTCTCAGGTTTCTCCTCACTTCTTTTTACCCTAAAGAGCCTTTAAATATGTCAAGGAATCCTATTACAAGTTGAATTCCCGTTTGGAGAAAATCCCAGATTTTTAGGCTTCATTTAACCGACGATTTTGGCCTATTTAAATTCAGAACTATGACTTTTGGTAAACTACAAAGTTGTAGCCCTTTAAGTTAAATTTCCAGCCCAACTTGAATCATCTCGATTGGATATCTGAACCAAAAGTTATGCCAAAAATAATAACTGATGTGCAGGCTGGAATCCTAATCCGAATTGGACTTGGATTTGGTGCAAATTTCCTTTGATTTCTTGTTCCAATTGGACTTGAATTTAATTGGCCTAGCCCCAATTTGAATGTAAAGCCCTTGTTACCTGCAAAACAAAGATATTATATAATCAATAACAAAATAACATAAAAGTAAAGCTAAATATGTAGATATATGAGTACTTTATTGTATATATTTCATGCACATCAGGAACCACCTAGACTACCTGAAGGTGAAATAAAGCTTTTTCTGAGGAAGACCCAAAGGAAAAACCTATTAATGCAAGCTAAAGAGAACCAAGTTTGAGCTGGTTGATCTTGCTTGAGGGATGTTGAGTTCCTTTTACCCTTTTGGGATGCATTGAAAGAAAAGCTTGCAAGCTATTCTGATCGACTCTAACTTCTAGCTGAATTCTGCTTGTAGACTTGCGGTAGTTGGCCCTCGTGGATAATGTGAGGGCTACACAAGATTGATTTTTAGTGGTCTTATGGGAATGAGACCACTAAAAATCTGCCCCTATATCATATTGAGAGCACCTGAAGGCTGGGCCTTCTTCCGGTCCCTATGGACATCTTATGGATCACTGATCTCACCAATTACTCATTTAATGCCTTAATTGAATTGGCTACTACTCATGTTTGAGATAGGGAATCTGGGACCCTTGGTAGCTTCCACAAAGGAAATTAGTGGACATTATTGGAGTAGAAAACTCAAGTTATGCTTCTCTTGCTTGATATTTGATAGGTCGAAGCAAATTCTGAAAAGGAAATTCAAAAGAATAGATGTTAGCTAGGAATCTTGGCCCTAAAAGGATCAGACAAAATTGGATATACCGAGGCCCTCCTCCAATAGAGTGGCCTCATACATCCTTTTAATTGTCCATTCTCATGTTCAATATAGGTGTCTCACGTTCATTAATCGAAATGTTGCATCCACAAGGTAACCTAAAGTAGGTTTATTTCAATCTTCAACTCTTGGAGTGAGTTCTTGAATAAGCTACTCATGGTTTGTGTATTTAGAAATGGTTCTACAAGTTTCTATCATGACCTCAACTGAGGTGAATTTGAAGAACATGTATGACCCATCAGTCTCGTGGAGATAGTCCCATGTGGGATTTGCACAGGAATTCATGATGCTTTCCTGACCATTAGCTTCCTCCTTTTTTTACACGGGAGAAGAATCGAGAAATATTCAGCCCTAATATGGCATTTTTCTGATTATTCGTCCATCTAAATGGCCTCTTGAAGATTCTTAATGGTGACAAACCAAGACTTGCTTGGTCTATCTGAGCCTAGCACTAGCAATACATTCTCTCTAAAGGATGTGAAGACATATGTGAATCATGTTAGGAATATATGTCAATGTAGAATTGGCTAATCCTTCGACAAAACGCACTTTACTTGTAATTGGGTAGATCTAGGATGTGTTTAATACTTCAAGGTATAAGGTTTCAAGTCTAAGTGTTAAAACTATGCAAATCTGTCCAAGAATCAGGTGAAGAAGTGCAAGATTTGAAAGCTCGATAGCTAGCTCAACAGATATAATCTATCAAGGTTTAACAGACTGTGTAAGCCCAATGCTCGATAGCTGCTCGATAGATAAGCTATCTATCGAGATTTACGAAAATCAAATTTTTAGTTCTGATTTCACTCCAATCCATGTATATTTGTTTAGGCTTTCTTTTCTCACAACCCTAAACATATATAAGAATTATTTTAAGGGTCGACACAGATGATGCAACTTAATGCAAAAGTTTTTCACAAGCATATTGTGACCGGAGACATATGTCCTAGTGTATCTTCCTCTTGAAGAAGCTGCTGCATTTGTATGCCATAGGGTTTTGTAACCAAGGAGCTTTAGGATCTTCGTCGTGTTGATGAACTGAAGACCTTTGCAGCCAACATCCTTCTTAAGTTGGTGGTTAGTCACGTACTTGGATTCGTGCATCGATTGGTTAGTCACGTACTGGAGTCGTGCATTGAAAAGAGAGACTATCACTACAGAATAAGTCTAATTGGGTATTGAGGTAAGGGTTCAACTGTAGGTTGGTATAAGGAACTAAGATTCTTTTACTTGTAACCACTTGTTGTGATAATAATGGATTCTCGGGAGTGGTGACCTTTAAATCACTCAATAGGGTTTTTGCCTTGGAGGTTTTTCCTATTTGTAAACAAATCACCGTGTCAACTTTATTTTCTACTGCATATTAACTTCGTTGGTGATTTGTTTGTGTTACCTCGCGTATTGCATGTTAATCGAATTAATTAATTAACTTGGCTGATTATTTGGTTAATTCATCACAAGGGGTCAATACATTTTTTGGCCTATCAAAGGAGATCTTGATCCCACAAAAGTATTTAGACTTGGCTGACCTTCAACATCCTCCCTATTCTTAGGGTTTCTTGAGAATCTAGTGCAACCGGTTCTTTAAGAAGCACTATAAGTAAAGATTGGCTACGTATTAGCTTGATCTTGAGATCCCACCATCGAGTCTTAATTCCCATGCTTGGAAGTAATGTCAAGGAAGTTCCATAGTTTTTTTCAAAATAGTACTGAAAAGGAAATTCCTTTAAGATGAATAACCCAGATCTTTTCCTTAGATCATTTCTCTTCAACTTATGATTAACAAGACTTGACAAAGTTCTCCTTAAAAGGCACGGAGCCCAACAAAAACTATCTTGGTTTAGGCGCGTGCTAAACCTAATTCATCTATCTCTTACCCCCTAAGTTTGATGTGACCTCTTGGTTGAGACTTTGTGAGTTTCAATGTGTGTTCCCAAAGGGCTAATTTTGAAAGTCCATTCTTCAATGTCGAGAATAGTTGAATCCATACTAGACATGAAATCATCTTGACAAGCAATAGGAGGGTTAGGCACCCTTAGGAGTTTATGCCATTGATAGCCATTTTAGTCTATCACTTGAAGTGTGACATATAAGAGGACATCTCCCTAAGCTTCTTGCTCTTCAGACTATCTTCGGTTCATCCCCTTAGGGTTATAAGATTGGCAAAAGCCATGGACCTGGGCCCTATTGATCTTCTTGTAGGCCAGAGCCTTAGACATTTCTAGGAATGTCTAGATCATCTCATTTTCTAGTTCCAGAGAATGCACTCGGTTGCCCTTTCTCTTTTCATCTTTAAGTACTTCCTTTGAAAGTTTCCCCATCATCGTCTTCCATTTTCTATCAACTGGATTGTTAAGCAGCTACCATAATTTTGAGACAACGATGGTACCAACATTCAATAGCAATTCATACTCATTCCATTCTAGTTTCAAATGCCATGTGGCAGCTAGTCCGACCAAATCATTTTGAAGAGACCATACATGAACCAAGACTTTGGTTTGCAACTAGATGACAGAAACTGGTTCCGAATTTTCAATCCCCCAAAGAACATTGGCTTTCAATTGAAATGGTTCATTGATTCTGTTCAATATTCTACTCACTCTTCATTCTTGCTACATCTCTTTTGTGCAAGCTTGGAGATGTAAGGACCTTGAACTTCCTGCATTTTGCCTCACACCTTGAGAAAGAATGGGATAGCAAGGAGTTAGGATTACAGTTGAGATATTTTCATGGTGGAAACAAGAACCAAATCCCATGTTAGTTTTAAGCTCAAATGCTTTAAGCATTCTCCTACTTCATTTTGCAATTAAGGGGGAGAAGTTCCATGATTTGGACTTCTTGTCATTGAATGGGTTTCTAAAGTGATGCAAAATTTAACATAATCTCTTTGTGGCAAGTGACTAAACATTCACTTAGATTTTGAAAAATCTTGGGATGAACCCCTTTTTCACAATGAAAATTTTAAGGTACAACACCATGTCCTTTTTGGGAAAAATTTGGCACAATTTGTATAGCAAAGGATTTTGCAACAATCAAAGCAAATACGAAGCTCCTTTCTGATACAATATTCACAATGATCCTTGGACTAGGATAAATTTTGATACAAAGGCCTTTAATACGAGGAAAACAATGCTTGATCCCTTTGGCAATTTTGAAGAAAAACTTGGCCTCTTGCCTATCTCTATGGAAAGATCTGGTTGCTTATCACCAATTTATCATCTGTACAATTAGGTGAAAGATATTAGAAGATGCATGCATGCTTTTGTAGGGTTAGGGACCCTTTTGGGACTGTCTCTCCTAGGTTTCTCAATGTTATGAAAGTAGGCAAAGATCATACCTTCATTTGAGAAATTTTCCCTTGCAATCGAAATGCTTAAGGACATGCTCCTATCATTTATAGAAATTTGGCTTAAACCCACTTGAGCAAGCTTTTATCCTGGTGAGTTTCTATAGTAATTCGGAATTAATGCATAAGCTTGCCAAGTAGCTGGAACTTTCATATCATGCTTGAAATTGCAGGATGTCCCTTTTTCTTTTAAATTACAAATAAAAGCAATGCTTTATAGGACTTTGGCTTTATACAATGCTCCCAAAATGTGGGCTATATACAATGGATCCAATAGTGGGCCTTTTACAATATATGGAAATTCAAATTTACAAAATGCAGAGGCTTCATTATGGACGGGCTCGCCTTCTCAGAGAAGATCTTGGACTCTTTGCAATGTCCTCCTTGATGTGAAGTTCTGGCTGCTTGCCATAAATTTTATCGATACACATTTACATGATAGAGCCATTAGTGTATGCATGCATGCCTTTGTAGGGTTTAAAACACTTAAGGTTTGGGTATGATCGAATGTGTTAGCAACGTGGTTGCTTTTCCCTAGGGGTTAATCACAGATGCTGTGTAAGCAAGATGGATAGAACCTAGAGTAGATCACAACTCTTTGACTAAGAGAAAAGGGCAAACCTGCAAACGAAAACTGTACACTTTCCCCTTGACTCATTTTGAAAGCAATCCTAAGAAGGATATCCTACCTTAGGCTTGGATGTTCACTCGGCTTTGGCTCTTGCTAGTCCTTAAGGGTTTTGACTTAGTCTAGGCCAATTATATGAGACACAGCTTAACTAGTAAGTTGGTCCTATTCTTAGGGGGGACCTCGATCATCTAGTCCTTCCCTTCATGGAAGTTGTGGGATAGAGTGGATCAAGGGGGTCCATTTCAATTACTCTTGTCCACCCATGAACCTAGAAGTGCCTACAAGTTCGTGCCCAATAACTATCTAAGGTATGTGCATCCAGTATTTGCCTTCAATGCTGAGTCTAGGTTCGACCCAATATGAAAGGTGATGTCATGCATTTTGAAATGAATGGGGAAAGACTTTCCAAGCACAACAGATATATGAATAGATAAAGTGTAGAATATATTAAATCTTACTACCCTAGGTTCGCACATGTGAAGGAAAGCTATAAAGCATACTAAGGAAAGTAGGAAAGCTTCACACATACAAAAATACCTCAAAGCTAGTTTTTGGAAAACCATTTGAAAAAATTTTTGAAAATTATTTTTGAGTTTTGAAAATAGTTTACTAAGGATATAGTAAAAGTATTTTTCAAAAGAAAGCGCCGAAGGCTAATGCCAATTTCAATGTTTTTGAAAGCCAATGTCCAAAGATTAAGATTTTATTAAAAGCTCTAAAGGTTAAACTCTCTAAGTATCCCTAGTCTTTCGACCACCTATCGCAGTGATGCTTGCGCGCACTTTGAACAAGTGCAAGCTCTAGAGTTGGGTGTTGTGGATGAGGGTTTTACCTCTGGTGTGTGACCGGAAAAGGAGTCAATTTTAATTAAGTTACCAGAGGTAAGTGAAGTCGCCACCAATCATTGTATTTTTTCTAAGGTGTGATTGGTCACCTTACTTTATTTGATTTTATTACCAATCCTAGGCTAAGAAAAGGTCATTTTTCCTAATCTAATGCTGTTGATAAAAAATCTTGATTCTTGAGTTTTGAAGTCTGGTTACATGTGGGGAAAGTGTTAGCTACCCCACAATGCCTATCCGTAAACAGTCCTTTGTTTTGGTAAAATCTTAATTTAAAGACATTGGCAATTAAAAACGAGCTATTGGCTTTCAGGGCTTTAATCGAATTGGGCTTTAAGATTTAGTTTTGTAAAGGGTGTGGTCTCAATCGATACTTCCCTTGTGTTTTTGGAATCGGTGCCAAATTTCCACAATAAAAATCCGTTAGCATTTTGCCTTATTTTCATGGTGGAAATCCAATAGCGCTTTGCCTCAAGTGCATCAAAGCTCACAAAACACTATTCTCACCAAGTTTTCACTGTGAGAATACATCAATGGAGGTGCCCTATTTTCACGGCAAAAATACAGCAAAGTTTCATGCAGGGTTTCATGCCTATGTATACAACGCGTGCCAACATGCTCGTGCTAGGACGAGTCGGAGCCCTTTAGAGCATCAAGCATATTAATGCATGTCGCATACACAGGGAAACCAATGTCACTTGGTGACATGGATCGGGACAATCACACCACGATGATTGTGCACACAATATAGCATAAGTGTGCACCTATAGCTAATGCCTTGGGCACATACCCACACTACAAGGTCAAGCGCACTCATGGCTAAAGAGGGTCGCTCATATAGCCATAAGAGTCCATCATACAAAGTGCACGATCATCTATATACAAGAATATATAGATATACATACATCATGCACAATGCTATCACACAATGAGAAAATAAACAAACATTGCCAACGTTCCAAGGGTATGGCCTAGCAAGGTACAAGAAATGTAAAACAGACATTGCCATACCTAGGGAATGTGGCCCAAGCAAGGAGCAAGAAAAATAAAGGGTACAAGGAGAAGGGGAACCCTAAAATATGCTCTAGAGAAGAGGCTAAGAGAGAGAGAGAGAGAGAGAGAGAAAGAGAGAGAGAGAAAGATGTCACGACTAGAGGAGGCTAGGCCTCATAATCTATTGAACATTCCCCTTTGTGGGCTTGCATTTTCTTGCTTACATCCTTTACGCTTGTTGATTGCACCTAGGAGGTCACACCCTTGCCCAAGTGTCCATGCTCCGAGCATGTACATGCAGTGACAAAGGAAATGAGCCAGCATATAAACAAAGAAATAATTGGAAGGAAAGCATGCTAAAGGACAAAATATCAAAGAGAGCCAAGTGAGGGGCAAACGAACATGTTATTAAAGAAAAGAGGGTGTCTTAGGAGGAGAAATGAAGGTTTGGATCAGGTGTCCATAGTTCCATGAGATTGGAGCATGGATGACACATAGACTCATGCATGAACTTATAGGCAAACATGCAAAAAATGCAAAGAAGCAAAGAAGGCCAAATAGGTGGCACAAAGCAAGCAAGGCAAGCATAACATCGCACAGAGTAGAGAAAGAGTATGCATCAAGCAAAATGACATCACAAGGATGTGTTCTCACAAGTACTCATATCCAAACAAGCCACAAGAGGGACAGAGGCAACCATACAAGCAAGTGGCCCCAAAAACCAGCAAGCACAAGTCCACAAAGGGCAAAAAGCATGGCAAATCCTAGATCTAGACAGGCAAACATAGATACAAAGTATAGATGCAAGCAAGCATACACATACATAAAGGAAATGATCCAAACCCTTTGATATAGGCCTAAGTGTATAGATGTAGGCCTAGACCAAAAGACATATATCTACACCCTACCTAAAGGGCCAAAACACAAGAAAAGGCATAACAAGAGATAAAAAGGCTTTAAAAGCACATGGCATAGCAATCCACATGTAGATCTAGATGCATGAACATGGCATGGAGCACACAAAGATATAGATCTAAGCATAAAAATGGCAAGGAGCACATAAACAAGTAGATCTAGGCATAAACATGGCAAGGAGCACATAAACATGTGGATCTAAGCACAAACATAGTATTTAGGCATATCTTAGCCCAAGAAGGCTAGGCCAAGATCATCAAAGTAATAAAACATGATAAGAAGCCAGGAGACATGCTAGGAAAGCTATAAAACATGCTAGAAAGTAAGATAAAGCAAGAGATATACTATGGGAAGCAATAAGTCATATTACAAAGTAAGATAAAGCAAAGGGTGTAGATAGTAGCTAAAAAGCTACATCTACACCCTTAAAACCTCAAATCCAAGGTCCTAAGACCAAGGAGAGGAAAAAGAGTGCAAGAACACTAACTCTTGATTGTTGAGAAAATAAAGAAATTAAAGGTTTTTTGATGTGTTTTAGAGAGGATTTAGAGAGGAAAAGAGAGAGAATATGCTCAAAAAAGTGCTCCAAAATGCCCAAAATCCATTCTTTTTGAAATTTGAGGGTCTAGGGGGGTTAAATAGAGGCTTGGCAAACTTCCAAAGCTCAACGCACCTTCAAGGTGTGCCGGGTTGGGCTAGTGGCCCTTTAGTGTCCGCTGGGTGAAAACTACTGATGTCAGCAATTTTGTCCTTTTCCTCTAGCCTTTTGGTTCTGACTTCGATCGCATATTTTGAGGCCTTACCGAACTCTAATTGAGCAGTTCTTGGTGTCACTGGAAAGAATTGGATGTCTAGTTTTCATAACACTAAATAAATTAAAAATCTAACAGTTAGATCAAAAGTTATGGTCTCGAGAAGCGAGCTAACATGCCTAGCACAGTTTTCAAGATATCTCAACCGTTTTAACTTTGATTTTAACCCATGAATAGTCGTTGAAAAGGTCATTTAATAATCTTTACAATGACACTGGTGTCAACCCATTTTGATGGTTGAATCAAAATTAGGGTTTTTGGTACCTCTAGGAGTCAACCTCGAGTCAAAGTTGACAAAAATCTCCGAGTATGCTTGGGTTTTATGTAGAAGCATGAAAAATGTTGTTTTGGGATGATTTTGGCCAATTTTTAAATTCAATCAACCCAGGATTGACCAAGGGCATTTTGGTCATTTTGGCCTAAAATGGCACTTTGGATGCTCCGATGCCCAAACGAGTTGTACCATGTTAATCTAGATGTTTTCGCAGCTCCATGGAAAAAAAAAATTTAGTGTTTTTGGAGCCCACATGCAAATTGAGGGTAGACAAAATATGGTATCTACAATGGTTATTTTTTAATTAAAAAAAAATATTTCATTCCCCATATATACATGTACATCAAGCACAAGTCAACTCATAACAGATTCAAAGATTATCATATTCAAGTTGACAAATGTTATTCCTTTTACACTTCTAAATTGGAAGCCAAGATTTACAATGTCAACACTATTACTAGTTACTAGGGGCATTTCAATGCAAAGAAATAATCGAATCAAAGACAAAAATAATGGCTGTAACAGCAAGAAATAATTTCATTTTTTAGTCTACAAAGAATTATGGCAATGCAGATCATAAGACCGAATATCCAAACTTATCACAAGAGAGAGAAAATAATATTAAAAAAAGAAAGATTGCAATTTATAAAAGGTTTAATTTTTTTTTTTTGAAAAATAAAAAAATTCAAATTAATATGTATGCAGATTTATTACTTTTTGGTTTGAGATAAGGCTTTGTATTCAAATTGTGTCTTTTTAATTGAATAAATGTGTTATTCGCCATATAGATGTGGCACATAGGCACAAGTTGGTACATAACAAATACTATTCCTTTTTCACTTATAAATTGGGTCCCAAGATTTACTGTGTCAACATTGTTGGACTAACACCTGTTAGGTTCTAGGACTTTAGGAACTAAATGTATTAGAACTTCATTTTGTATATATTGGCAAACCATGATCAAAACAACAAGTCTAGGTTTAGGCTTGCTCAAAGTTTGTTTAAGTGTAAGTTTGAATCGAGTGTTTTGCAGGAATTTACTGTGTAAAATTGCAAGACTCGATCGATCGAAAATAAGGCTCGATCGATCGAGAATCGCAGACCAGAAAATTCTACAAAAATTTCAAACGCAGCCAAAGACCATATGACATGTAGGGTTAAGTGTTTTACTCCTAGTATAAAAGGAAAAACTCTAGCTATGATTTAGAAGTCTATGTTGAGTTGTGTGTTGATTCTTTTGTGAGATTTGAGAGGTCTGCACCTTAAAACACACGCATAGAGCTATCAAGATCAAGATTCACATCAAGAACTTCATGGTTGTTTTAGTTGCTACATAAAAAAACGTTCAAGGAACAACAAAACCTTTGAGTGGAGTCTCAAAGTCACAAGTAGAAGAACTTGTGGTTACTGTAGATCTAAGAAAGAAGTAGCCCGTGGATTTGGAGTTTGCACGTGGTCGTATCAGTATGTTCTACGTGCAGTAGCATTAGGATGTTAGTGGTCTAAGTCCTTTTGTAAACTTCAATTCTTTCTATAATGGATTTGCTTTCACCTTGAGGATAGCTAGGTCAAATTCTCTCCATGTTTTTTACCGGTTTGGTTTTCTTGGGTCATCAGTTCTTTGTGTTCTTTATATTTTTTGCTTTATGTTTATTTGTGTTTAACCTAATCTTGAATAACAATCTTGTTAATCAATTTAGTTTAATATTAGGTTAAACATATTGTGATGAGGGGTCTAAAAACCTAACAACCCCATTATGGAATATTCAATGTTTGTAAAAGCTCCTTTTTTTTTCCCTAGTGGATTATAAATGTAAACCAAACTTAACAACATTAAACAAAAAATGATGTGCAAATATAATACATTAAAGCTAACATTATTATTGTCATGGGCTTGGGAACCTATGTACAGAAAAGGAGCTTGGTGTTTTAGTCCGAGCAAAAGATCCCTTTGTCTTGTTCTTACCCAAAATTTAGGTGTATGAAGAAAGGATTTCTTTTAAAAAAAAAAAAAAAAAAAGACCTATTTTTTTTTTAAATGAATAACAAAGGTGTAGCTTAGCTTTATACAGGAAGAATTCAATTGTTGTTGAAACTACAAAAATCTGGGTCTATAGCCGCGTGACCCCAAAAACGCGACTATAGGATAGAGCTGCATTTCCTATAGCCGCGTTTACAAACCTGGCCTAAGTACCACAGCAATAAACCTATGGCCGCGTTTTTGAAAAGCGCGGCTATAGGTCACACCTATTGCTTTGTTTTTCCAAAACGCGGCTACAGGTCAGACCTGAAGCCGCGTTTTTAACCTGGTAGGATATATTGGGGCCTATAACTGTGTTTTTAAAAAATGCGGCTACAGCCCACTTTGAGCTACGTTTAAAACGCGGCTATAGGTTTTTCTAAAAAAAAAAAAATTTGGGTTTTTTTTTTTTTTTCCCTAGAAAATTCAAAATTCAAAATTAATCACACATCCAAAAAATTCAAAATAAAATACAAACCAGAAAATTCAAAATCAAAAACACCATACTCACAATACAAACACACCCAAAAAATTCAAAATCAAACAGAAACCTAGAAAATTCGAAATCAAACACAACATATTCACAATAGAAACAAACCCAAAAAATTTAAATTCAAACACAAACCCCGAAATTCAAAATCAAACACAAAGTGCTCCAAAATATAAGAACACAAACCCATTTAAACGTAATAACAATATCAGCAACACAATAACACAAATTCAAGCACAGATCCACAATAGCATCTCCTCTATTTTCTTACTAACTAAACGTAAAATAACCAAAAAAAAAAAACTAGACCTATTGACAAATCAGTGTGCTTGAGATGAAGAAAAACATGAAAGAAAGAAAAAATAAAGCAGCAGATCCAAACAAACAAAGGGAAAAAAAAAAATGTTACCTAGTGAAGAAGGAAGAAAGAAAAAAAAAAGAAAAAAAGAAAGAGAGTTACCTAGATGTCAGGAAGTAAGAAAAAAAAGAAAAAGAAAGAAAGAAAGAAAGAAGGTACCTTACGGAGGAGCAAGTGAATTAGAATGAAGAGAGAAAAAAAAAAAAAAAAGGAAAGAAGAAGAAATAAGAAAAGAAGAAAGTGGGGGTAGGTGGGGTTGTAGGTGGGAAAGGGGGGGCACGTGGGAAGCTGAAAATTTTTTTTTTGGTTACATATAGCAGCATTTTTAAAAACGTGGCTATAGGTCATGTCACTAAAGGGTGACCTAAGCCGTGTTTTAAAAATGCAGCTTCGGGTTACACGGCTGGACCTATAGCCGCATTTTCGAAAAACGCGGCTATAGGTAACGTCAC
The DNA here is from genome assembly GCF_002906115.3 of Quercus suber. Taxonomy (NCBI): domain Eukaryota; kingdom Viridiplantae; phylum Streptophyta; class Magnoliopsida; order Fagales; family Fagaceae; genus Quercus; species Quercus suber. Next base: position 1,251,235 of record NW_027069618.1, read on the forward strand.
AAAAGGGTGACCTTGAAAATGCGGCTAAAGGTCAGTGACATATTTATAAGGTTGGACCTATGCCGCGTTTTCAAGAAACGCGGCTATAGGTAACGTCACTAAAGGGTGATAAGCCGCATTTAAAAAACGCAGCTTGAGGTTATACGGCTAGGCCTATAGCTGCGTTTTTTAGAAAACGCGGCTCAAAGGCTAACCTGGAGCCGTGTTTTTTATAAACGCGGCTCAAAGTCTAGCCTGGAGCCACGTTTTTCATAAACGGGGCTGAAACTCCAACCTGTAGCCATGTTTTACAAAAACGCGACTTAAAATTGCGTTTTTTGTAGTGTGATGTTGATACTTTCTTAAAAAAATCACATTGATGCTATTGTCAACAAAGGGAAGGAGGAAGCATGGAGGTTGACTGGTTTTTATGGGGAACCTATTAATCACAAGTGGTTTAAGTCGTGGAATTTACTTCACCAACTCATCAACTAGATGTCTCTCCCTTGGATTTGTATTGGGGATTTCAACGAATTACTCAAAAGTTCTAAAAATTTGAGAGGTAGTATGAGAGGACAGTCTCAAATGTAGTTATTTAGAGATGTCATTAATGAATGTGAATTCCTGGATCTAGGATTTATAGGCCCCTAGTTTACTTGGCAAAAGCACTTTGCAGATGGTCATTTTGTATGAGAAAGATTGGATTGGGCCTTTGCTAATAATGATTGGTTTCTCAGATTCACTAGAACTAGGGAGCATCATCTCAATGCTAACTCTTCTAATCATTGTCCACTTTGGATAATACCAAACGGTTTAGACCATCCCTGTATTTCTAAATCATTTAGATTTGAGGAGATGTGGCTCTCCAACAAGGGCTGTACAAAGACTGTGAAAGCCATTTGGTTGTTGCCTGACTGTCTTGATCCTTCTAAGCGAGCTGTCCATCTAAAGATTGAGAAATGTAGTAAGGAATTGAGTAGGTGGAGCTGAAAATTTTTTGGGAATATTAGGCGGTAGGTGGAGACAAAAAAGAGACAGCTTGCTGAGGCCGAGAAGGAAGCTCAATGCCCTGGTATTAATTTTCTGGTTCGAGAATGAAAGATTGAGCTTACTAACCTTCTAGATAAGGATACGCAGATGTGGTCTCAACATTCCAAATCCTTATGGGCTACCCATGGAGATTAAAATTCTATGAATTCCAAAGCTGAGCAATTCAAAGACGCCATAAGAATACCATCTCCAAAATCTATGATTCATCAGGCCAATGGTGCTTGAATTTCGTAGATGTGGCAGCAGTTGTCCTAAACTATTATTTAAATCTTTTTTGCTTAGAACCAATCCGACAACCTAAAGAAATAGTCAGCCCTATCCATGGTATCATTACTGCAGAAATGAATGACCAACTCTCAACACAATTCTTGGCATGGGAGGTTCAAAAAGCAATTAATCAAATGGCCCCTCTTAAAGCCCCAGGTCTAGATGGCATGCCCCCTATATTTTTCCAAAATTACTGGAATTTAATTGGGAATGATATCACTCAGTCTATTCTTCAATTCCTAAACACTACTTCTTTGCCTCCACATCTTAACCATAATTTTGTTAATTTAATTCTTAAGGTTAAATGCCCTAAATTTGTTTCTAAATACCGATGTCATCAATTTATGTAATTTGTTGTATAAAATCTTTTTGAAGGTTTTAACTAATAGGCTCAAAATAATTATGCCTAAAATTATTAGAGCACCAGAGTGCTTTTACAAAAAGCAGACTTATCTCTGATAATATTTTAGTTGCTTTTGATTCTTTACATAGTATGCAGAACCACAGTGCGAAAGATGACTTTATGGCTGTTAAACTAAACGTGAACAAAGCCTATGAGAGTGGATTGGGTATATTTGAAAGCAGTGATGAGGAAGTTGGGGTTCTGTGGCCAGTGGATCAAATTAATGATGCTTTGTGTTACTACAGTCACCTACTCAATTCTTATAAATGATTAATCTAAGGGTATGATCCATCCCTCTATAGGTATCTGCCAAGGAGACCCTTTCACCCCTTTCCTATTTCTCTTGTGTACTAAAGGTCTACATGGACTTATTTCCCAAGTTGCTGCAACAGGGAAAATTTGAGGTTATTCTTTACGTAGGAATGTTTCACGGCTAACTCATCTTCTTTTTGCAAATGACGACCTTCTTTTTTGCAAAGCCACTAAGTAGGAGTGTCGAAAAATGTGATCAAGACCTTGAGTCTATTGGCCAAGACCTTTTAATTTATAAGATCAATTTATAGATAACGTTACACATAATTGAAAGGTCTCTGAATTCCTTTATCACTTGTAGAATTTTCACCTTAGGAATTTTAGTGATATATGCATGATTAATGGATGATAGCAATCTACCCAAATTTAAGCATGATTACATAACTCTTGTAACATCATTGCCAATTAAATTTGGAAAACTTAGATAAATAAAAATAAAATAAAAGAGGAGGCATGCATGTATAATGTCTGAGCATAGGCCTTTAAGTGGAGCTATCTGTTTTGGAGCAACCTCCATCTCATATGAATGAACTCACTGATTAAGTCTATGTTGATATCTGCTGTCATTTCACAGTTTACTCCCTGTATAGCTTGTTGAAATTGCTTGGGCTAGACGCCTCAAAGAATCGTTGGTAAACGGTAATAGTCCAGTAGAAAACCAAAAATGATATCACCATCTCTCAACCTAAATATAGAATTATGCCATTGGCGTCGAGTAGCTTTACTTTGAAATTTGAAAAAAAGTCTTTTCATCTTCCTCTTCCTGTTCTTCGTCGACGTCAACGCTTATGTTGCTTCATCTTCTTTTTCTAAACTCTGCTCTTCTCATTCTGTAACTTCTTGAGATGGCTTGGTGTCAAAATCACAATTCAAGCCTAAAAAATAAGTTTAATACACTCTCCGGGAAGCTCAACCATAATTTAGACAGAATCCTCCGTTAACTTCACAGTAGCATTTGTTAGTATCTTTTTAAATGATGTGGCACATCCTAGCCTTTCATTTATTTCAAATCAATTCTGGCCATGAAATGGACTCTCTCCATTTTAAAGGGAAATGGAGAGGATCCAAATCCCAGCTTCCTGGGAAGCTCTACGTTCATAGAGGCTGATTCTGGGCTTGTACTGTACTGACCAGCTAATTAAACTTCTTGCTAGATTCAGTTTGGCCCACTATGCTATTGGAATTTGAAATCTCTTTCAGCACACAGCGTGGGTTTTTTTGGTGCCATTTATTTATTTATTTTTCCAATTTAAGCATAAAAGTCCCTTCCTCTAAAAAAGAAAAATGTGATGGTTCGCTTGTAGCTTAATGTTTAGGGCCTCAACCTAGAGTGGCTTTGTCTATGAGTATGAGGACTTGGATGAATTTCTTAAAGAATGCTCTGGTTGGGATTTATCTATGTTTACCTTTTTTAGGTCATGGTAAATATATCAGTGAAGTTTTTAACACTATACCCTCACCCTCTTGGACTTTTTCCCTAGTGTCAATCTCAATCCTCAATTTTCACATAAAGCAATTTTCCTTCCAACTTTCATCTTATTCTCAATTTATCTCTTCATGGATTTTTTTTTTTTTTCAATTTCTAAATTTTTGTGACATCAAACATGATAGAAAAGAGTATCTAGCATGCATATGTTACGAATCTCAAATTATGTTCAAAACTATGAAATAATACCAATCCTTGATAACTTGTTTATAATCAAGAACAAAATCATTATATTTTATGTTAAATAAATTATTTATAACTCAATTTTCTTATTACAATTTTATATGATTATAAAGATTCTAAAATGATAGACAAATGATATCTTTTTGGTTGGGACAAAATTGCTAAATGCCCTTTTTGGGCAAACTAAGCAACATTTTGCTCTATTTTTCAAACTAATTAGGGAAATGCCCCTCTTTTGAAACTTGATTTTCTCAAAATCGAGTTATTAAAAAAAATTCTAGAGCCCTATAGTGGCGTTTTTAAGAACCTATAGTGACGTTTTTAGAACCTATAGTGACATTTTTTAACTCGACTTCCATTAAATCGAGTTATGGGAAATTTTTTTTTTTAATTTTTTTTTTACCTATAACTCGATTTCATATAAATTGAGTTACAAAACGCCACTGTAGTTCTTGAAAATGTCATTATAGGCTTCTTAAAAACGCCGCTATAGGGCCTAACTCGATTTTGAGAAAATCGATTTTCAAAAGAGGGGCATTTCCCTAATTAGTTTGAAAAATAAGGCAAAACGCTGCTTAATTTGCCCAAAAAGGGCATTTAGCAATTTGTCCCTTTTGGTTGACATGTGGAAATGAAATGAAATAGACTAAATTGAAAGTTCAAGGGCAAAATACCTCAGCTTGAAGTGCAATGGATAATTGATACAAGGAACTAAGATATTTCCCATCTTAATCGATGGATTTCTTCAAATGACGTGAATGCATAGTTAAAAAAAAAAAAAAAAGTCCTCACTCCTCTAATTAGTTTGAAAAATAGGGAAAAACGCTGCTTAATTTGCCCAAAAAGGGCATTTAGCAATTTGTCCCTTTTGGTTGATACGTGGAAATGAAATGAAATAGACTAAATTGAAAGTTCAGGGACAAAATACCTTAGCTAGAAGTGCAATGGATAATTCATACAAGGAACTAAGATATTTCCCATCTTAATCGATGGATTTCTTCAAATGACATGAACGCATAGTTTAAAAAAAAAAAAAAAAGTCCTCACTCCTCTATTGGCTCTCTATATGGCTTAAATTTACATGGCAAAGTAGGGCAGCCCAACATAATTTGGAGTCTAAGACAAGAATTTTATGCAAGGCCTCTAATATGTAAATATTAATTAAAAAAATTATTTAATAATAATCAAATCAAGGTTAATTTGATACATTAAATACATAATTTAATAACTAATACCAACTAAACTGATATTAATCTTATATAGTGAATTGAATATCATAGTTGAACCATGAATATTAATAAAAAGATATAGAAATATATTACAATTAAAAAATATATTTTATTTTGGATATATGACGATGCATAGTTAAGAAAGGTTGTGATATAATTTTAAATTTTATATCTTGTTTTTAAGAGAGAGAGAGAGAGAGAGAGAGAGAGAGAGAGAGAGAGAGAGAGAGAGAGAGAGAAATCAATCTTGTATTTCTCTAGGGTTTTCTCTCACAAAATTCTCTCTGGAAGCTCTCTCAAAATGATGGGTATAAGGGTGTATATATAGTAGGGTGAGAAGGGAATGTGAAACGTTAGTTTTTGCCAAACAAGGCAAGTTGGCGACTTGAACTCGCGGCTTGGCCAAGTCGCGAAATCAAGTCGCGACGTAACGGCCTGGCCAGACTGGAACTTTTGTCCTGTAGCGTGACAGCTGGCGCGACCCTTCAGCTTCCCAGTGTGCCTCTCATGTGACTGCATTTCGCAGCTTGCCAGTCGCGAACCACCCGCGAGTCCTAGTCGCGAGACTCTGTTTTTCTTGCACACTCTTGAGTTTTTCTTCACATCTTCTCACACACTACCCTTACAATTTTCCCACCTAAATACAGGGTTACTAAGTGCTAAATTACAAGCAAATTGGTCACGGAATAAAGCCAATTAGATGGTTGATTAAATTCAACCTTACAATCTCCCCCTTTGGCTATTCGTGACAAAACCCTACAATAGACTCTAGACTTAAACATGAGTTGGGAACAGTTGGAAAACTCACTCACACCTAACTCTAGATTCTGAAAAGCTCTTGAACATATAAATAAGTAACTCCTGAAACACAATAACATAGCAATATCATTGTACGCAGAAAACTTAATATGCATATGGAGCAAAGTAAGCATGATCAAGCAAAAATGAACATAGGCATAAAAGCAATAATTCATGGCAAGATCAACACCAGTAGTCACTTAAGCAAAAGTGATTACTATGTTCATTCACACAAGGAATGAACATCCAGACATGCAAAAATGATAAACTCAATTGAAGAGAATCATTTGCAAGTCCAACACTCAACCAATGCATACATACATATATGCATCAGGAACAATCCTACAAGGGCACAAGAGTGTTGTACTTAGGGTAATGCAAAACATTAACAAGTACCAAAGCACAAAGCACAAAGGTTGCATAAGCAAAGTTTTTGCAAATACATGGCACACACTATATAAGCCTACAATCATGCAAAAGTGCTAGAAACAACCCTCAAAGCTTACAAAAGCAACAATGGGTACAAATTGACAAACAAACAATGCTGAAAAACATCAAACTATATATATGCTGAAATAAACAACTACTACCAATAATTCACATATTGAGAGTTTTAAAACAGATTTAAACCAGTGTATAGAGCAAAAATACTTTTTCAACAAAAATATTTAAACTCCCCAATTCAATTTCAAAATGCACAATGTACAAACTCCCCTTTTCAATATGCACCATTCAGCTTCATTTCCCCTTGCTATGCTTCAATTATCTCTCCCTTTTTGGCACGAATAGCTAAAGGCTGTCTTCCAACTTCTGTTGTATGTTATCTAACTGTAACTCAATGGTTCCGAGACGCATTTGAGTTTGATTATGAAAGGAGTTGAGAAGTCGTTCTAAATCTGTAATCCGATGTAGCACGGTTTCATTGAAATAACTTTGTTTAGGCATTTGGAAACCAGGTGGAATAGACAGAGTGCCGGTTGATTGTGCAGGAGGAACTGTAGTAAGAGCAGATGGGGATGCCTGTATGGATGGCTCAGTCTTAGGTTTCTTGGAAGAGTGGCTCTGGCTTGCTTGGAGAGAGTAGTGGGATATTGGTCGGGAACGAGTCAATACTCTCTCATTTGATGAAGGGCTAATACTTTTACTAAGAACAATCTTCATGACTAGACTGCAGAAGGGAAGAATTGTTCATGTTACTGAACGGGCCGATGTTTTCCCGATGATATGGAATATATGAGCACAGATGTCTATTGGGGCACCAAAAATAAGATCACATAGAAACTTAGCCCTTTCTAGGTTGATGAAGGTAGTGTTTGACAGTGGATAGAGATTGGAGAACATGATCAGCTTCAAGGTTGTCAACTCTGGAGAAAATAAGGCAGTGCTTATAGATGATCCTATGCTTCCCACTTCATGTTCAGTTCCCAAAACATGAAGGATGTCTTGTGCATGAAGTTCGCGATCATCGTATGGAGTTCGATCCACATCTTTTGGTCTGGTTATGTGAAGAATCTTAGCAATGGAGTCTAGATTTATGGAAAATTCTGTTCCTCGAACCCAGCATTTTAACTCGACTCCTGTGTATCTGGCATTTGAAAAGAATTCCTTGACCAAATCTTCAGTTGGATCCTCAAACTTGCCAAATAAGTCAGTCCAATCTCTTCCTTCAAATATCTTGGGGATAAGTGTTGCCTCTAAAGTATCAAACTTGACCACTCTTTCCACAATGGGAGTGGACTCTTTGAAGATATCAGTGTAGGTCTTTGAGTCAGTAGGAGTCCTGAACCTTTGAAATGTAGATTCTTCGGATGACTTATACGACAAACGAGTCCGTTTAGCAACCGGGGTTGGCGGATCATCAGTGACAATGCCTTTGCCTCTGGATGAACAACGAGATATCTGCAATAAAGTTGACATATAGAAAAGAACCAAACTGCAATAGCACAGGAAGCAAACATCAGATTGCTTGTTGTCAGGAAAGAAAATACCAGATTTTTCAAAAAAACACAATAACAACACATTTAAGAAGACTAACCACAACTCGGAACACCAAATATCATGAGTGGCAGAACATTTCAGAACAGATACTCACAATATTACACATGACAAAATGCCAAAAACATAATATGAGGAATGCACCACATTCTAGAACCACATCATATAACACCGTCTTTCAATAGACAAACTCATGAACAAAAAAAAATCACAGAGAACCACAGTATGGGCAAGATAAACCATCAAAACACACAACATATAAACCCATAGACACATGTTCAAACCCATTACAACTCAACACAACAGGGACACTATTCACACCAAAAAGATACTTGAACCAAGTACAATGAAGGAAGATAGAAAGAATCCATACCTTTCTTTTGCTGTTTGATGAAGACATGATGTAAAAATGGATACTTTTTCAGTGAGAAAC
>NW_027069618.1:1271253-1282461 GCF_002906115.3 Quercus suber
TTGCAAGTGACAAAAATATCTATGCACAAGTCTGTAAAGAAGATTCATGTGTTTATAGGGCGTGTCAAATGGGAACACATTTTTGCTTTGATCCTTTTGTTGGAGTAGTTTAATCAGTGATGGAATCAAGAATACGAAGTCGGCATGACTTATCCCGTGTTCACTTTCACTAGCACAAAAGGCAAAACACAAATGCTTTAGAGTGCACATCTTGAAAATTCTTGTGAAAGGGTCTTTAATTAAGATATTTGTTTGAATCCAATATAGGATTTCAATTCTTGATCCTTACACCATGCACGTAGGTGTCATGCACATCAAAATGGATTATTGGACGTACCAGTTAACCAGAAGAGAGAGGGGATGATGACAAAACAAAAGAAAGGAAAATAAATTCCATGAAAATGCTACTAATTTGTTCGTGTGTTTTTGTTTCTCTTTCTCTCTCTTTGTTTTTTTCAATTCTTTGTCAGGGTTGTGTTCATTTGAATTTTCACAAACAATTTATAGAATTAGAGAATATATTTGCAAATTAAAGAAAGTAGTGCTAAAATGATAAAACAAAGCTTATTTTCAATTTCTTGTAGTTTACCATTGAAAATGCCACTTTGTTGGTGTCCCTCTCTCTCTCCCTCTCTCTCATAGAAAAAGCAAATACATTTTCTGCTTCAATTAACGGATTCCTTTTAAATAGGTGAAAATGGAACCATTTTCATTTTGTTTCAAAATTTGAGAACAAGATTGTTTTGCTGCCTTTGCCGCAGGGCCGGCCCAAGGCCTAGGCCTAAGCCCCACCAAAAAAACAAAATTCCCCTTGGGAAAAAAGGCCCTAGTTTTTGTAGTTAAAGGTCCAAATTTTTATAAAATTATATATAGTGGTTGTGCATTTCTTTTAACTAGTAATATTATGGATAATACAAATTTTTTAAAGGTTATTTTTATTATGCTTTTAGCGCATTTTTTCTTTTTATTTCTATTAAGACTCTCAAAGTACGAGACCAATAGAATCCTAAAATGTTTCAAAAAAAATGTTGCAGATGTGTTAAATCATTCATTATAAATTAATATCCACTTAATAATTTGAGACTTTAATTTTTGTAAACTGACATCCTACAAAACCACACACCAAATGATTTCTCGCTCTCTCTATCCCCAATTTTCATCTAAAAAGACTCTACAAATTCCTCTACTCTCTTCCTCTCCATTGTCATACCCTTGAGAGGTCATTTACCAAACCCTTGTCTCACCACACCCACGTCTGTGAGAAGGTCCATTTGGTGCTATGGGAAGCAGTTTGGAAAGGAACCAATATACATTGGTTGATGCTATGGTCAAGTAGCGGAATCCGAGAAGCTACAGAAGAAATAGGTTCGGCGTAACCTCGTTGGAGCAAGAAGCTTGGAGGGCTTAGGTACTTGGGTAGATTAGGCTTGGAGGGTCTTTTGCTATTCATGTATCCCAACTACATTCTTTAGTGGATTATTTGACCGCTTGGAGGGCGGCGGAGAGGTTTTACGCCGAGGACTTCGGTTTCCTCTTCGATAACACATCGTGTGTTGTCCGTGTGTTTGCATCTTCTTTCCCTTTACCTTTGCCTTATATTTACTGCTGTGGATGTGTTTATATTTGGCTTAGATTATTCTATCAATTCAGTTATAAGCTTATTATCATATTCCGCACATAAATTATTTGATGTAAAGCTTGAATTGGTATTTTTGTTATTTGGGGTCTAAACGTTCAAAGGTGTTGTATACCCTTATTGAACTTTCAGAATGGAATTAAAAAAAATCTTGTTTGGATGTTTTAAAATAAAGGAATGAAATGTAAGTAACATTGTTCGGAAGTGACACTGGAAGGAATGGAATGGAATTATTTTATAATAACATTACTATTATACCCCTCATTTTAAAGAACATAAAAAATTATTCTAGTTTAGGGGGAAAAAAAATTTATTATAGCTAAAAATCAAGTTCTGTATATTTCTAAGTTGTAAAGCAATTAACACATCACATATTTATTTTCAACAAAATAAACATTGTCTAAAAATGCAAACAAATATCTTTTAAAAAAACTCTTGTAATACATCTTGTCAAAAGAAAAACAAAAAATAACAAAATAAAGCAAATCTAAAGTTGGCCAAGAAATCCCACACTTTTTAATAGGACACATTTGGGCTCATGATCTGGGCAACCAAAAATCATCTCCTTATACATTGGATTTTCCATCAAAAATATTTAGGCCTCAGTCTTTGATATTGGATCCAAGTCCAATACGTCCAAAGCTGCATGAACTTTTGTTCCATATGACTTTGAAAAGCACTTTGCCATAACCTCAGTCGCCCTATCAATTGCCATTGATACATTATCAAATGACTGGGAAATTACATTCCTAAGTTCATCATCTTCTACCAGTCTTCTTTTCTTGCTTTTAGAAGACATTGCATCTTGTGATGACACTCAAGAACGTACAACATTAATTTCTGGTGACCTCTGATCATCTTCGACTTCAAAGCTATCCAAAGAAACTTCATTTTGGGATACCAAATTATCAATATCATCAATGGTGGTTGATGCAGCATACCTAACAAGTTTCTCCTTTGCAGTTTCAGCATGATCACCTTTTACTCTATCTTTAGCCCAAAGTTGTGCTATCTTAGAGTAGTTGGGCATAGGTGTTGTCATCCACTTCTTGGCTGCAAGTTTAGATTGTTACAAACAAAGGAAAATGTTAATATAACAAATATATAATTATGTAATACAAAATTAAACTAACAAATAAATGGGAATTTACTGCTATAAGTGGCTCCCAAACTTTCGGTTCAACTATCCATATATTTAAAGAATCATTCCATCCAAAACCACTCAATCCATATTTAAATATGTCATAGCATTCATGAAAATTCTTTTTCAGTGTCTTTTGTTGATTTTTCAGCTTATCCTTGTTAATCTCCATGTGAATTTTTTCGACCAACTCTTTCACTATGTCATCATATGCCTTAGAGGTAAAAGTTCCATTAACTCTACCACCTATGATCACTTGATGTAAAAAAGCATCCACTAAGGAATCATCCATAGCACTATTCCATTGTACTTCTTTGCTTGGGTCTCCACCATTCTTCTTTGATATCTTGCCCATGCTATAATTAATCTGACAAAAAACACATATAAAATAATGTGTGATTATTTATTTTAATGATCAAGAGATAGAGAGCAATATCAAACTGAAAAAAGAAATTTGCATAACATTTAGGTCTAAGTGATTTAAACATAAGAACATAACAATCTTAAACAACATTATAACAATAAACTTAAAAGCTATCCCATTTGGAGCAATTAGAAAAGTTAAACTATAATATTATCTCTCAAAGACTAATAACACATTCATAATTTTGTTGCACAGTAGACCCATAACTCAAACACATTTTATTAAGGTATTTGGACTTAATTTTAAATTCAAAAACTAATAGTCTAATGATTTAATTTGTTGCACAGTAGACCAATATGTTTAAGGCAAGCAGATAGTTGGGTACACTAGCATTCATTAACACAAAAGACAATGATATGAATTTTTTGATAATCTACAATGATAGGAATCAAAGCATTGTCGTCTGCCTTTTTGATTAAAACTAATGAACTTAATTTAATCGCCAACAAGTAATATTAACAAGGATCCTGCATGTTCTAGCATGTTCTCTATTGCCTACCCAAAGGTTTTATTGATATAACCCTGTTCTAGCATGTTCCAGCATACCAAATGAAGGGGATAAAAATTGAGGATGACAGATCTATTTAAATAAACCTGGCAATACTGAATTAGTGAGCTGTCGGGAGTAAGGCAGCGAATGGAGCGATGGATGGATAGACCACATGACGGATGGACCCCTCTCCATAATAGACGAATAGTCCCTCTATATGGACGGATTTTGGGTCCTGGGCCCAAGGCCGATGGATACCAAGGCCATGTGGCACTCACATGACTTGGGTAAACCCCGCATAGAAATATCTTGCGCCCCAGGATTAACCCTAGTTAAAGGAATCCCAACATGGAAAGAATCCCGCAATATATGCATGTTTATGAGGATCTTCCTCGTAAGGAAAACGTCTTCCTATGCAAGAAACGAAGGTTGGTTCCACACTATTATAAAAGTCTAAAACCCTCAAAAAACAAGGTACGCATAATTTACCCCAGCTCTGGCACTCTAGAGTTATGAAAGTTTTCTAACTTAACCTTCAAAGGGTCTTTGGCCGGTACCACACCGGTACTCTTCTAAGATCTTCTTTTTTTGTGTTGCATAGGTATTGTCTTAAGCACGTGAGGATTGTGTGACTCACTAATGATTTTCGGTATCATCACCAAAATTAAATTAAAGCACATGTATTACACAAAAGTATGAACCCTGTTCCAGCATACTAAAAACAAGGGAATGAAAGGAAAAAAAAAAAACAAAAAAAATTACATGTATCATTTAAAGGAAATAAACTGCACTATGCTAACCCAACGCTACTTGTGCATCAATGATAGGAATTAAGAACTCATGCATAGGAAGAATACATATAGTTGAGTACGGCTAGTTGAGAAAAAAATCAATGAGTGCAAAACAATTGAAACAATTGAAAAAAAAATTAATAGTAAATAAATCATTGAAACCAAAAAAATTGAAAAACTCACAGTTGGGTATGGCTAGTTGAGATTAGTAGCAGCGTGAGAAAGGAGCAACAAAGTGAGAGCAAAATATTGGTACAGCTATTTGAGAATAAAAAGGGGTAAGATTCAAGGGGTAATTTAGAAAGTTCAATAAATTTTCTGTTAAGCCTAAATCCATTCCCTCCTATTCCTCCCAATTTGGGGGGAACAAAATTTTGAGATTTTGAGGGAAAATGAGGGAATGAGTATTCCCTCCTAACCATTCCATTCTCTCCCACCTAAACTCGCAAACAAGAGAATGAACTTTCCATTCCCTCCGTTAAAATTCCCAAACAAGAAGGAGAGAAGAATCTTCTAAAAATATTCTTTTCATTCCATTCCATTCCCTCTCCAAAACCCCCCACCCCTTATATCCGCATGTTATCTCCATCTCACCCTCCCAGCCCCTCTTCTGAGTCTTCTCTCTCTCTCTTTTTTGTTGGATGGCAGAACCATCTCCTCTCTCTCTCTCTCTATCTCTCTCTCTCTTTGATTTTTTATTTTCACACTTTACTTCATTACCAAATTGGACACTGAGCTTCACACAATGAAAATCAGGGGTCTTTCATCTCTCATTACTCACACAAACCGTGGCCCCTAACATTATTCTTTTTGTGGTGGAAGCTTTGGGTTAAAGATTTTAGTAAGAAACATCTTCACAGTTCTACTCCTACTCCTAAGATTAATTCTTGCTATTAGTTCACTTAGTTTTGGCTATTCTAAGTTACTTTGGTAGTTCTTAATATATTTATATAACAATCCTTTTGATTGCATGTCTAATGATTGTTGTTCTCATTTTCCTTGATACGCGTTTTGTACTTTAGTAACCTTTTGATTATTGGATGCCACAAATGGACTTTGCTATTCTGTTTATTATAAATGATGATTCTTATGACCATATGTGAAAGGGTGATACCCCATGTACAAAATGATTGGAGGGTTATATAGAGTAACAATGGTTGCAGTCTTGAAGTCTCAAAGTATTTGGGCTGGTATTAAGAGTATAGCAATTTTCTTTTGGATTCTAAAGTTGCTGGGGAAAAATTTGAGTCAGCTGCAATACGTGATTTTTAATAAATTATAGAAAAATTATTTTGGGCTGATTTTTGATGGTACATACTACACATATAAGAGCTTATCCCTATTTAATTTCAAGTTAATCAAATAACTTTTCATGGACCAAAAAATGTTAAAAAAATGCCTGGCTTGCAATATATTAAATCTGAAAGTGCAATGAAAATATTGAGATTTTGTGGAATTTACTTCAAATCTTTGTTGAATGGATTGGCTTGCCAATTCATGTGCCTTCTTCGACATGTGTTTTACTTAGTTAATTTTAATAATGGTTTGGTTTAATCATTTAGTGCTCAAAAGGGAAACTCGTGAGATATGCTACCTCTATTTTGAATTGATGTATTTTATGTTATGTTTATATGTGCACATTGCTTGTAGTGGAGAATTAAAATGCTTTGGTTTTGTGTTGTGGCACTATGAGCTTGTATGCTTGCTTGGTTCCCATTTGGGAATGGGTACTTGTCTTAGGTTGGGCAAGCGAGGCTTTAGTGCCTTTGATTTGATTTAGGGGATCCTTTTTTTACTTTGGAGACAAATGTGATGGTAAACTTTGCGATAGGCCTTGTTATTAATAGGCTTGATCCTTATGTCTCTAGGTTTTGAGATTCTTGGTGATGGATGAGATTCTTGGTGATGGACCTATTGACTGGATTGGTTGATTTTGTGATGCCCAATTGAGGTAAAATCGGTTGGCTTTCTAAGGTAAGTGGCTTCTTAAAGGGATTTTTGAAAATGAATCATTATTGCACTCAATTGTTTTATGATTAAAACCGTTTTGGAACATTCTTCAAGATTTTCCTAAAATTTACTATTTGTACTATAATTGTTAATCATTTATGGAAAATGCATGAGGCATTGAAAGTGCATCATATTTCTTATTACATATAGGGAAATGCATGATTTGTTAGCATGGAAAAGACTAACATCTTTGATTAAATTATTGAGAATGGAATTCATGGATTTTATGGTATATTGGAAAAATTAAAAATTCTTCGATAATTGTGAAAGTGGATGCAAAACATTTTTGACAAGAAATTATTTTGAAGACTTTGAGAATATTGTGGATATTTGTTATTGAAATGTCTTTTGAAACTACTTGGAAGCAAACTATATATTTTGAATACATTTAACTGGTGAGCTTTTGATGTGGAATTGCCCTTGTGCTATGATGTTGGTGATTACCCCGTCTTTGTGACGTGTGATTACCCCAGCTTCGTGACTACATGCCAAGTTGAAGGCTCCCACTTTGCATGACACTGGTAAATCCTTGAGGGTGTGGATGAGACTGCTGCCTATAGGGCCAACAGACCACATGCAAAAGGGGTACTTTGTGACTCTTCATTCCCTGCTGCCTATGGAGGGAAGAGGTAAATCCTTGAGTGTGGGGGTGAGACCAGGCAGGGCCAAGAGACCACATGGCGCGTTATTCCCTACTGCCCATGGAGGGGATAGGAAAATCCTTCAGGGTGTGGGTGAGGCTAGGCACGACCAATAGACCACATGCCAAAAGAGGTACATATCATGCTAGTGTGTTTGGGTTATGACCTGTCTGTGGCAATACGATGTCTTGGTGAGATTTCCGTCTTTGTGACACCTTGGGTGAGGTTTCTAGTTTTGAAATGGTATTGGATATTTTTATGGCTCACAGTGAATAAAATATAGTTTCATAGTTATTTTGGGAAGCTTGGTGCTACTTTATTTCTATCATTGTTGTCATGTCATTAATGAAATTGATTTCGCATAAATTAAATGGAAATTTCCAAGTTATAAAATGTTTTTTAAAATGCTCATTATCATTAAACTTGTATTTCCCCTACCCCCATTAATTATGCTACTTATTGGGCTTTAGCTCATCCCACTCTCCAATAGTTTTACAGATAAATTAGCTATACGTCGAGCATGAAGCTTAGTTTATTAGTGGTGATTGAAGTACGATGCTAAGTGGGAGATTTGTGCTATAAATTGTTGGTGACTCAACTTACTAAATTTATCGAGGCCATAGCTAATACTACTAGAGATTTGACTCTTGAGGTTTGTTAGGCTTAGGTGTGGTAGGCTTAGATTTTTTGTTTAGGTTGCGTATCTTAGAAAGGATCGTGACTTTGTGTCTATTTTATTTGGAGCATTGGATTGTTATGTATATTTGGAGACACATAATTTGTAGTTTGTATTGCTTGTAAATGTGTCATAGAGCTTTGAATTGTATTGTGGAGAGATCAATATATTTATTTACTTCATCAAATGAAAAAAAAAAAAACTCCTATATAGCTTCTCTTGAAGGCTCGATTTTTCATGCTTTGGACCCTTTTGGGTTTGGGGCATGACATCGACCTTTAGGCCTTCAATCCAAAAATAAGACTTTTATATGAGCTTATAGATTGCGTTACACAGAACTCCAAGGGTCTAAATTATGTTACCACTTATGAGATTCACACCTTAGGAATTAAAGTGATATATGTATGATTAAATTGAAGCATGACAACATAGCTCTTGTAACATCATTGCCATTTTGTTTAGAGCAACCTACATCTCATATGAAGTGAACTTATTTGTTAAGGCTAGTGTATGCATGAACATGTGAAGAACAACCAAGAACATGTGAAGAAAACTTAAGCATATTCAAACAACATATTCCTAACCTAGCATGTTTTGGTCGAAATAAATATCATAACAACATAAGTGAACAAGTTTAGGGAAGAAAGTATACTTGCATGAAAATTCAACACCGTGGAGGAGGAGGCTTTTGGTGGTTCTTATGGGAAGGTAGAATCTTGCTCACTCAAAACTTGAATCTTAGTAAGACCAAGAGATAACAGACACCTGCTCAACTTCCTTAGGACTTAGGAAAGGAAGAAACTTGAATCTTAGTAAGACTAGAGATGACAAACATTTGCCCTACTTCACCATAACAGAGGAGAAGAGAGGATTTGGTGTCTTGTAGAGGACTATCCCCTTTTTATAATGGGGAGTGAAGAATTCTTGAACCAATGCACTAAATTTGGAATAGAAGGAATAAAGGTGAAGGAAAATTAAATTTTGAAAAAAGGGTGAAACTGATTGTTACTTGCTCCCAAGTTAGCCTTTCTCTCTTCTTTTTGCTCCAATTTGCAATTAATTCTTGATTCTCCTAAGGATATCAACCCAATCAACCATTAATCTAACATTATGACTTCATATATTTGTCAATATAATTAATAAAAATTTATGTTGACAAAAATATTAAAAGTGCATTAATGTGGGTGATTTTTTTTAAGAGAGTTTTCATCTATGGCATCCGCTTCTAATAATAGTTTTTTTATTAGCAGATCAAGACACCGATCAGTTTTTGGTGTAGGCGAGGATTGAACCCCAGATCTCTTATTCAACCATCAGAGACTTTACTAGTTAAACTAACTGGAACCAACTATTAATGTGGGTGATTAGAAGTGACTATGTGCATGAAAACTTACCAAATGTCCTAGCCTAAAATAGTTAGATTATGACATAGTTAATTAAAATAAAATTGACTAAAATTGAACCAATCAAAATTAACTGTTCATAGTCATGTGTGGTTAGGCTCATTAGTGTGGATGCATCATTACTCATTAAAACTTGTTTTCTTGATATCTTTTGATTTGGTAGTCTGATTAAGGTTATTGGAAATTTAGACCCCTTAAACACACAGATTGCGTAGCCTAGATTAATTAGCCAAGTTGTTACTTAGTCAAATTATGCAATTCTAGGTTAAAGCAATCAAATAATCATATCAAGATATAAAGCAGCGGAATAATAAATAACACAAGATATGATCACCCAGGAAACCACTCGGTAAAAACCTGGGGAGGATTTGACCCACCGATCCTCAAGGCATAACAGAATTCACTATGAAATATTCAGATTTCATATGACCATACCCTTGACAACCAAAACATTGAGGACCCAAAAAATTATTAGAAGATTGACCACCTCTATCATTTGATTTTTCAAAATTATTTACCTTAGTGGGATCATTCTTCCTAAAATTTCTAGGTTCAGCAGTGTTGGTACCTCTTGCCTTTCTATTTGTATTCCTAAGAAAATTCTTAAAGTTTTTTGCAAGATAGGCAATCTCTGTAGCAGAGAGCTCATCATCAAATCCACCACCATCAACATCATAACTGACTTAAGAACCATTGATTTGGATTTGTTTACTTTAGGTAGGTCAGACTCATAGGATTGGAGAGATCCTACAAGTTCATCTACAGGGATGGAGTCCACATCCTTGCTTTCAGTAATGGCAGTCACTTTGGGTCTAAAATCTTCAGTTAAAGATCTAAGAATCTTCCTAACAATTTTAGGTTGATCATAGATTTCACCCAAATTAAAAGCAGAATTGACAATATCATTCAGTTTGGCATAAAATTCATCAAAGGATTCATCATCAGACATCCTAATACTCTCAAACCTAGAAGTCAATTGTTGCAATTTATTAATCTTAACTGCCTTTGTGCCTTCATGCACAGTTTGGAGGATTTTCCAAGCAATATGAGCAACCTCAACATTAGAGATCCTCTTAAATTCCTCCATAGAAACAGCATTGAAGATGGCATTCATAGTTTGCTATTGAAGCCTGCTGCTTCTTTTTCAGAAGTTTGCCACTCACTCACAGGAGTAGTGGGCTTCTCCCATCCGTATTCAACAGAATTCCAAACCCTTTCATCAATGGATTTCAGGAATGCTTTCATCCTTACTTTCCAATAAGCATAGTTGTTCCCATCAAAATGAGGAGGAACAAACAAAGAGTGTCCATGCTCCATGACAACTGGGGTCAAGGATCAGCTCAGAGATAGAAATCTCAAGCAAAAAGAGCTACCACGCTCTGATACCACTTGTTGGAAATTTAGACCCCTTAAACACACAGATTGCGTAGCCTAGATTAATTAGCCAAGTTGTTACTTAGTCAAATTATGCAATTCTAGGTTAAAGCAATCAAATAATCATATCAAGATATAAAGCAGCGGAATAATAAATAACACAAGATATGATCACCCAGGAAACCACTCGGTAAAAACCTGGGGAGGATTTGACCCACCGATCCTCAAGGCATAACAGAATTCACTATGAAAGAATTGAAGTTCTTACAGAAGGACTACAAGCTCCCCGCTCGACTTCCTAATGCTACCCACCAGTAAAACTTCCTGACACGACCACGCGCAGGCTCCGAATCCACGGACTACTTCTTTCTTGAATTCTTCAATCAGCTACAAGCTCCCCGCTTGCTTTTCTTTTTAAGTTCCAATGGTTGCAACTATAATGATCTTCAAGATGTTGAAATCATCTCTACCTTGAAAACCCTAAGTTTTGTGTAAAGGAAGTCTCCTCAAAGATCTCACACGAGATTCACACAAAACAGCAATGTATGAGCAACAAAGCAATATGGACAACCCTCAAAAACGTGGCTAGGGTTTAGTTTATATACCTAGGGTAAAAACACAA
>NW_027069618.1:1284961-1312112 GCF_002906115.3 Quercus suber
GCGTAGCCTAGATTAATTAGCCAAGTTGTTACTTAGTCAAATTATGCAATTCTAGGTTAAAGCAATCAAATAATCATATCAAGATATAAAGCAGCGGAATAATAAATAACACAAGATATGATCACCCAGGAAACCACTCGGTAAAAACCTGGGGAGGATTTGACCCACCGATCCTCAAGGCATAACAGAATTCACTATGAAAGAATTGAAGTTCTTACAGAAGGACTACAAGCTCCCCGCTCGACTTCCTAATGCTACCCACCAGTAAAACTTCCTGACACGACCACGCGCAGGCTCCGAATCCACGGACTACTTCTTTCTTGAATTCTTCAATCAGCTACAAGCTCCCCGCTTGCTTTTCTTTTTAAGTTCCAATGGTTGCAACTATAATGATCTTCAAGATGTTGAAATCATCTCTACCTTGAAAACCCTAAGTTTTGTGTAAAGGAAGTCTCCTCAAAGATCTCACACGAGATTCACACAAAACAGCATGTATGAGCAACAAAGCAATATGGACAACCCTCAAAAACGTGGCTAGGGTTTAGTTTATATACCTAGGGTAAAAACACAAAACCCTAAACGTTTAATGAAGTAGGGCTGAGTTGGAAAATCTGCAGAAAATTCAACCTGTGCGATTTTCGATCGATCGAGTCTATTCTTCGATCGATCGAGCCAGGCCGAAAGTCCCAAGTACTTCTGCAGCCACTCGATTCCAACTTTACAATATTAAACCAACTTTGAGCAATTCTAAACAAGACTAAATACAATGTTTTGATCATGGTTTGCCAACATTACAAATTAGAGTTCTAAATACAAAAACTCCTAAGACCTTAGAACCTAACAAACTCCCCTTTGGCAATCCGTGACAAAACCCTAATTCACAGCTCAAAGTTTTACAAATAAAAAGCCCTTTACAAAGGTAATGCTCATAAAATCAAATTCAGCCTAACTACTATCCATCAGTTGCAAGTGTAGACAGCAGCTTAGTTGAATCAACCTGTATATTCCTGAAATACTCAACAAACGCATAAACGCATGTGTGACAGAAAAGAGTAAAAACAACAGGTATAACATTCTTGTAAGATCCACACAACACAAAATAAAGACATATAAAAATGAACAAGTCATAAATATAAATCAATACGCAGTGAATCATAAAGCAACAAGAATCAATAAAAAATAAATGTATATCAAACAATGTTACTCCCCCTAACATGAATATCCCAAAAAAATGATATACATAGTGAAGCACCTAGATACAATCTAAAACAATATCTCCCCCTAACAACAAAAATCTCCACAAGACAAAACTCCAAGTCAAAACTCCACTCCCCCTTTTTGTGACGGAATGCCAAAGAGCAATCATGAGTCGCCATCAAAAGGAGGTGGTGAGGAAGAATGAAGACGTGCTAAATCCACTCGAAGAGCACGAATCTCATCCAGCAAGTCCACCAAAATCTGACCATGAGCCTGCTGAAAGTCATGACAGTCTCCAAAGTACGACGAACATCAAAGTCGGCCGAAGGAGGTGAAGGAACATCAGCAGCAGCAGTATCAGCACCAACTGGATCAGAAATATCTCACCAGCAGGACCTGCAGAAGAAGAAGGAGGAGGAGGTACGCTACTAGAGGGCTCAGACCTAGGGTGTTTAGAACCAGCTCGAAGATGAGCAGCCCTCTGTCTAAGAAAAGAGCACCGATAGGAGCAATCACATGAACAGGCTCAGAGGAAGGAAAGCCACGAAGCTCAAGATGGAGCAAAATCCTATGAATGAAAATAGGATGAACAAGGGCATGTGAAGAAGATGAACTCCTATAAACCTCGTTCAAAGAACGAAGAAATAGATGGAAAACTAATAGGAGCATCAGTAACAAGAGCGTACAAAAATACACACCTCTCAAGAGGAATGGTGTGCACATGAGAAATAGGCCAGATGGAATGACAGGCTATCCTAAAGAAAAGATAATGTAACCCGGAGAGCTCAGCAGAAGTGATCCTAGGATCAGAACCCCACTGGACAGAAGTACCAGTGATGTAAGACAAAACATCGCTCAAAATGAGGAGGAACAAACAAAGAGTGTCCATGCTCCATGACAACTGGGGTCAAGGATCAGCTCAGAGATAGAAATCTCAAGCAAAAAGAGCTACCACGCTCTGATACCACTTGTTGGAAATTTAGACCCCTTAAACACACAGATTGCGTAGCCTAGATTAATTAGCCAAGTTGTTACTTAGTCAAATTATGCAATTCTAGGTTAAAGCAATCAAATAATCATATCAAGATATAAAGCAGCGAAATAATAAAAAACACAAGATATGATCACCCAGGAAACCACTCGGTAAAAACCTAGGGAGGATTTGACCCACCGATCCTCAAGGCATAACAGAATTCACTATGAAAGAATTGAAGTTCTTACAGAAGGACTACAAGCTCCCCGCTCGACTTCCTAATGCTACCCACCAATAAAACTTCCTGACACGACCACGCGCAGGCTCCGAATCCACGGACTACTTCTTTCTTGAATTCTTCAATCAGCTACAAGCTCCCCGCTTGCTTTTCTTTTTAAGTTCCAATGGTTGCAACTATAATGATCTTCAAGATGTTGAAATCATCTCTACCATGAAAACCCTAAGTTTTGTGTAAAGGAAGTCTCCTCAAAGATCTCACACGAGATTCACATAAAACAGCAATGTATGAGCAACAAAGCAATATGGACAACCCTCAAAAACGTGGCTAGGGTTTAGTTTATATACCTAGGGTAAAAACACAAAACCCTAAACGTTTAATGAAGTAGGGCTGAGTTGGAAAATCTGCAGAAAATTCAACCTGTGCGATTTTCGATTGATCGAGTCTATTCTTCGATAGATCGAGCCAGGCCAAAAGTCCCAAGTACTTCTGCAGCCACTCGATTCCAACTTTACAATATTAAAC
Organism: Quercus suber; assembly: GCF_002906115.3. NCBI lineage: Eukaryota > Viridiplantae > Streptophyta > Magnoliopsida > Fagales > Fagaceae > Quercus > Quercus suber. Next base: position 1,287,895 of record NW_027069618.1, read on the forward strand.
CAACTTTGAGCAATTCTAAACAAGATTAAATACAATGTTTTGATCATGGTTTGCCAACATTACAAATTAGAGTTCTAAATACAAAAACTCCTAAGACCTTAGAACCTAACAAAGGTTAATAACTAGTCTTTTTATTCAACGTGATGTCAAGGTCATTTTAAAATGAGTGATTGCTGATCCAACAGCCATAATTAATATGCTATCTTTTGGTACAAAATTACCATTTCGTCCTTCATATTAGATTGAAAATAAGTTGCAAAATTGGGTATCTGAGGGCCAGCACCCTTCCATGATATGGCTTAGTATGAAATTTTTAGACCCCAAGTCACTAGCCCTAGGGTGCGGTGCAAAATGTTCATTTAACATTAACACACCACATCGTGTGCACCCCTAATTTTAAGGATAATTATCATGATTTACAATCCATTTTGGAGGAGGATCGGAAAAGAATGCATTGAAAGTTTAAAAAAAAAAAAAGAATATTCTATTTCTTCACTTCTTTCGAAGTTTAACAGGAAGGAATAAAGTATCTACGAGGATATGCTCATTCATTTCATTCCGAAGCATTCCTCCCTAAAGTAAAAGAATATTTTTTCAAAAGAATGTTCTTTTTTTTTTAAGGAAGCATAAAAACAAAAACAAAAACAAAAAAAAATTATATTTATGAAAACTATAGTCTTCTAAAACGCCACTTAGCTCCATCATTGAAGCAAAGGAAAAGAAAGAGAAGTAATAAAAAGTACCTTATAAAAAAGGAAAATGCTAAAACCACAATTTATTTTACAATTTTTTTTACAAATTGTTGATGTGGTGACTGGTGAGTAATTATTGGTGAGTAAAAATATAATATTAGTAGTGGGCTTAAACAAAAAATAGTAAAAATTTGACACATCAATAATTTGTAAAAATATTATAAAATAATTTATAGTTATAACATTACTAAATAAAAAAATAAACGTCCCCCCCCCCTCCACACACAAAAGTATAAAAAGTGAGGGTGAAGTTATCAGCAGTCCAGCTGGGTGGGAGGGAGGGAGATCAAAAATGTGAAATGTTCAAAAAGAGAGAAGATGAAATGATGGCTTAAAGGGAATTTTGGTATTGCTTAAAATGATAATTTGTCTATGCTTTCTTCACGCACGTTCACTTGTTATTCCTTTTTTTTTTTTTTTAATCCCCATGAAAGTAAGGGATTGTGAGGGTGCTTTGTTTTTTTTTTAATAAGTATTATGTTTATAATATTTTTATAACATTTTTATAATAAGTTTTGTGGGCACCCAGAACGAGCTTAAAGGGCTAGCTCACACTTAGGCTCACAATATATTTCTAATGTGGGTTTTAGATTTCTTACTTTGGGTGGTTCTTACCAAGAGACCCAAGGATATCCCTCAAACCTTTGTATTATTTCACTCTCACTTCTATGACTCTATTATTCTCAGCTCTAACTTTCTTTAGAGCCATCTCAACCACCATTTTCCTTCCTTAGCTTCCCCTATTTATACCCGAAAATTAGTGGAAGAATTATGATTACTCTTATGGCTAGTGGGAGAGGAGGTCCAATGTTGTTGTTGTTAAGTGGGTGTTTAGTTGGGAGTGAGGTGTGGTGAGAGTGGCATTGGAACTGGCTCCTCACCAAAGGAGATCTTCCTGGCGACATTGTTTCCCAAGGCAATACCAAGCACCTAAGAGCACGCATTTCGGGGAAATTGGCATTTCCCGGTCGTGTTAGGGTTGATCAGCAATGAACCACATTTACAGTTCGTGTCATAATGGTATGGTTGTGGACCTTGAGTTTTGGAAGGGTACCAAGGCTTATCTTGGTCAAGTTTGTGAGCCTAAGAGAGCTCATATGCGTGCATAAGGCCTTCAAGGTCCAAGGTCCGATGCTTATCAAGGTAAAAACTCTGTATATGTGGCACCAATACATTGGGCCTTACTGACACAAGGACCTCAAGGGAAGTCGTGCCCTGTACATTAGCCCCCCTTTGATTCGTGCCCAGTGACCGAGAATGGATCAAGGATACCAAGCACCAAACGCTCCTCGGGAAGCTCGATGGTTAGTCACTAAGTGGACAGGTTAACCATTAATTTGCCCTAGGAAGAGGCATTACGCCAGACTGTCAGGATGGAACCATCATCATGATTTGACGATTCGCATCCCAATGCCACGCGTTTGGAGGTTACGAAAAGGTTTCTCGCCTTTTTCTTGCTTACCTTCACCCTAAAATTCTCCTCTCTGCCATGCATTCTTCTGTGCATTCATCCTTCTTTTCCTAGAACCTAAAGTAAGTTTTCTACCTCTCTCCTTCATTTAGTTTCTTCCTTCAAGATTTTCTCCTCAATTTTAGAGTGTAAGATGTGTTATGCTCACCTCCTAAATACTAAGGCCTCTTTAGCTACCTTTAGGCAAACATTCAACATCCCTGAGGATGTGAATGTAGCATATTGCCATAAGCGCAAAATTTCTCTCCACAGAGGGGCTAATACTGCCTTTTTCCCTTTGATGGCAATCTTGGAAGGTGGGGTCCGGTTTCCTGTGGACCCCCTCTTGCTCAATACCCTTAGGTTTTATGGGTTGTGTCCCGACTAACTTCCTCCCAATTTTTACCGGGTAGTTAGTTGTGTAGTAGGTTTAATCAGTTATACAATTTTGCAACTAAACCATCATGATATAAACTTCATGTACAATTTTTGTGGAAATAAGAAGACTAACTATTACTTAAACGTTAGAGACATGCGGGTACGGTTAATTTCATGCCTACCTAACTCTAATAGGAATACCGCCGGGGAGTTCTTTCGGCTGATCAGCAATTGGTTTGCCAATGAAATTCCTTGCCCACTCTCGAGGCATGAAGTTGGTTTGTACCAATCACTAACTTATTTGAAAGTTCAAAAAAACATGTAAAACATTTTTGAACGTTTGGACCCGCAATTACAAAATTACCAATTCAAGTTTATATCAAACAATTAATGTGCGGAACATGATAACTAGCTTATAACAGAATTGATAAAAAATCTAAGCCAAATATAAACACATCCACAGTAGTAAATATAAGGCAAAGATAAAGGAAGGGAAGATGCAAACACACGGACAACGCACGATGTGTTATCGAAAAGGAAACCGAAGTTCTCGATGTAAAACCTCTCTGCCGCCCTCCAAGCGGTATATAATCCACTAAAGAATGTAGTTGGGATACATGAAAGCAGAAGACGCTCCAAGCCTAATCTACCCAAGCACCTAAGCCCTCCAAGCTTCTTGCTCCAACGAGGTTACGCCGAACATATTTCTTCTTTAGCTTCCCGGATTCCGCTACTATACCATAGCATCAACCAATGTATATTGGTTACTTCCAAACTGCTTCCCTTAGCACCAAATGAACCTTCTCATAAACGTAGGTGTGGTGAGATAAGGATTTGGTCAATGACCTCCCAAGGATGTGACAATGGAGAGGAAGAGAGTAGAGGAATTTGTAGAGTCTCTAAGGTAAAAATTGGGGATAAGGCAGTCTTGTTTTTCTCTAGGGTTTCTCTCACAAAATTCTCTCTGGAAGCTCTCTCAATTTAGTGGGTATAAGGGTCTATATATAGTGGTGTGTGTTTGGCATACAAAGAGTCAGTTTTTGCTAAATAGGGCTGATTGGTGGCTTGACCTCACAGCTTGTCCAAGTCGCGAGTTTAAGTCGCAACGTAACAGCCTGGCTAGCCTGGAACTTTTGTCCTGTAGTGCAACAGCTGGCGCAACCCTTCAGCTCCCCTGTGTGCACCTCACGTGGCAGCATTTGGTGGCTTGCCAATCGCGAGTAAGCCACGAGTCCTAGCTGCGAAACTCTGCCCTCTTGCATATACTTGAGCTTTTCTTCACATCTTCTCACACACTACCCTAACAATAATCCCACCTAAATACAAGGTTACTAAGTGCTTAAATTACAAGCAAATTGGCACGGAATAAAGCCAACAAGATAGTTGATAAATTTCAACCTTACAATCTCCCCATTTGGCTACTCCGTCACAAAACCCTAAAACAAACTCTAGACTTAACGCATGAGTTAGGAACAGTTGGAAAACTCACTCACACCTAACTCTAGAATATGTGAAGCTTTAGATCCATAAGAACAAGTAACTCCTAAAACATAACAGCACAATAAGTTCATTATATGCAGAAAACTTGTAATGTAAATGGAGCAAGCATAATGCAATCAAGCACAATGGAGTAAAGCAATAAACCATGGCAAGACCAAAACATGCAATCACTATAACCAAGTGATCACAGTGCTCATTCACACTTGGAATGAACATCCGGACATTCAAGTTAACAAACATAAGGCAAATCACTTGAATGACCAACACTCAACCAATGCACAAAACATGAAGTATGTGCATCTAGGAAAAATCCTACACAGGCATAAGAGTGACAGTACTTAAAAGGGAATGCATAGCATTAGGTTAGAAGTACTGATTTAACAAAGCACAAAGGCTGCATAAAGCATGGCACAAACCATAAAGGCCTACAAGTGTGCATAAAACCAAACCCTTAAAGCTTACATAAGCAACATGGGTACAAAAACAAACTATTAACCTTAAAAACCTACAAAGGTAACAGGTACAAATAATAAAGTACTTCCCTTATCATATCACTTCCCTTATCATGAATCATAAGAGCTGTGATGAACTTGGAACATATATACCTGTAACCTGAAACACTTGCACAAAACACATTAGACCCTCAAGGTAAAGCAAGTAATAAACGGGCAAGTATAATGTAACAAGTAAATTGCGATCAAGTAAACATGATGTGAAACATGTGAGCAACTTGACCAAACACCAAACACCAAAACAAAGTTTTCTTATTAGCTCAATGTCTTCTCCCTCTTGGTATATGCATCTCCCCTATGAAATATCTCTCTCCCTACAAATGCGCATGAGAAATAGAATTTCTCCCCCTAAGAATGTACACAAGGGTCATATAGAAATGACAAAAACTCTCCGGTATACTTTCTAGAGTATACTCTCCTCCTTTTTGTCAGGAATAGACAAAGGGTCAAGGAGAAATGAGGGCAAGAGATGAAGGTATGAACAATGATTATGATGCATGAGGGGTGCGAGATGAATGAGAAAATGAAGCTCAAACATAAGACAAAGCAAAATGCTACAAAGCATAAGGCAAATATGACATGGTAGGATGAAGAAACAAGGTATAAACCAAAGCATGACAATGGTAGCAAGGTGTGTGTAAGAGGTGACAATGTGCAATGCATAACCAATGCATGGAAAATGCACATGTGGGGCAAAGTGTGATAAAGACACAACCAATGAACCAAACATGTTCCTAATGAGAAAACATGAGAAACCCCAAAGTTTGATACTCATCAGAATCCAAACAAGTGAGAAAATGCTTAAGAAGCATTTTCTCAAACACCTAGCATGCGCACTAGGAACAACAACGTGAAACAATGCATGAACATCATGAAAACCACCCTTAATACATGATCTTTTTGCCACACGGGGCCAACATCCAAAGAAAATCATCGAAAGAAACCAATCCCATTCAAAAATTTGACAAAAATAAAGTTTTCCCAACCCCTATGATGAAAAGCTCAACCAATAGCACAAAACTCTCCAAAACATAGTCTAAGGATAAAAAACAATGAAAAGAGTTCATAATTACCTTAGAGATGTTAATGGAATGAAAAACCATTCAAATTGATTGAGTTTTGATGTAAAAATCGTGAAAGAGGGGTTTAACAAAGGATGGGAGAGGTTTAAAACAGGTTTCCCATGAAAAGCCCTTTAAAAAGCTATTTTTGGGCGTTACACGATTGGGTGAGTCGCGAATTTCAATCATGAAAATTACGCGAGTCACGAGTGAGTCGCCAAAGCTTTTGGATGAAACTTGCGACTGGAGTTGGCGACTGGGAAGTCGCAATTAAGTCGCGAACAAGTCGCGAGTGAGTCGTGAAAAACTATGACACTTGTTTTTCAACACAAAACATGTTTAAACACTGAAAAACATTATAAGCGCTAAACATGAACACAAAGAGTGATAAAAATCACTTCCAAAAACATATAAAATGATCAAAAATCTTTTTGGATTGATCCATATATACTTGAGCACACACACATCACATTTAAACAAGTACAATCGAACAAATGAATAAGGCATTCATTGAACATTAGGCTTGTGTGTTGTGTGTGTGTATCAAGTGTGGAATAGTCCATAGTCTAGAGTGAATCTTCAATGATCAATTCAATCAAGTCATACACAACTAGTACTAAGTCACGTGGTCTATCTCAATTATAGAAAAGAACATATATGACCTCTAACCAGAAAATGATTACATATCTTTGAAGCTTTTCATTTGACTTCTTTACAAATCATAACATTTGATCATTTTGAATCAATACATCTCATTGTGAGATTGATTCCTGAAATTTTTTATATTTCAATTTGATGAATAAGCCTTTGGCTTTTTGGGTATCATACATTTTATTTTGGTCGCTTTCCCTTTTTCCTAGTCAAATACTAGTATGTGCGATAGGCTTTTGTAGCTCAATATCTCTTTTCATTTGGAGATTTACATTTGGTGAGCTCTTTAAGCAAAAACAACAAAATAAAGAGTGGGAAGATATATAGGTACAAGTCTATGCATGTCTCAAAACCAACAAGGCTATTGACTAATCATTCATGACAAGCTTGAAGATCGATTTACAACAATCACACAAAGATGTCAAGATTTTTCTGACAAAGATATGAGTGCATAAAAAACAAGCTAAGTTCGTAAATGCATAAAACCATTTGTACGAAGGTACAAGGTAAAACTCACATGTGATATGTGCTCAAACATATACGATCAAACTTTTTGAATTTTTCACTTTTTATGTGGTTTTGGATTTTTACTCACACAAAACAAAGACATAAAAGTAAGATAAAAAACAAAAACAAACCAATGCAAAAAAAAAAAAAAAAAAAAAAATTGATAATTTCAACCTTACATTATTATTTTCTTTAATGGTGATGTTTTACTTTTTTGAATGCTAATTCACTGTATTCCTTTGCTACAGATGGTGAAGTATTTCTCCCTAATCTTAGAGTAGTGCACGTGAGGGATCTAAACTTTGTGCTCAGGTTTGAGATATTTGTTCATACAAATGAGCAACTCCGAGCATTGTACCTTATACTCAGTTACACCCTAGCATACAAAACTTGGCAACCCTTCAGGCAAGTCTTATCAGTTGATAGCCCATTGTTGTCCTACATCAATGTCCGACACGCCAACTTCCTCCCCCCCCCCCCTCATAGACTACTGGCGAAGCCCGAGACATTGGTCCTAACTATATAACCGTAGAAGATCTCGCCCCGGTCAGGGACGAATCAGCCGAACGAGTTTCCCAAGCTCTGCGGGAACAGGCACACATTCCCTTCGAAGGCCAAGACCAAGCAACCGAAGAACAAGCAACCGAGCAAGGAGTAGCTGTGGATGAATAAAAGTTAGAAATGGTAACTAGGAGGAAGCTAACTACTGACCGATTTCTGTCCGGCTCATGGCCTTTGGCCCAGCCTCAGCAAGCCTGCCCTAAGGAACGTACTCCTCCTCCTCCTCTCCCTTCTAGCTAGCAGAAGAAGAAACAGCATGTAGATGATCCATTGCTCAGAACGGCAAGTGAGGCCCCCACTAAGACTTCCCCCCATCCCTTCGATGGGATCGTAATCCAGGAACATGTGAGTGGCACATAACCCGTAGCTCCAGGTGGTACTAAAGTCGCTTTTCTTCTCAGGCTGTGCCTAACTAGCAGCCTACATTCACGCTAGGTAGTGAGCCCTTACCGGCCACAAAGAATGTAAGGATGTGGGCTCAAGGTAAGGGAAAGAGAGTGGCACAAAGTTTGGTGAGTGGCTTGCTGCTTCGTGAGGACATTTGGTTTTGGTTGAATGGTGCTGAGGATTCCATTGTGCAGTGGTTGCAATGGCATACCGTTACGGTAAGCTCTTTCACTCCACTATTATCTATTTTTTTGTATGAACAATTCCCCTCTTCTTTCTTTTCTTTGCATTTTCCTAATTTGGATATGGTGATGTTGTTAGGCCGCGCAGATTACTCATATGCTTGGTGAGAGGGTAAGTGAGCTCGTCGAAGATGGTGAACGGGAGAAGGCGTTTAAGGATGTTGCCATTAACACAGCCCGAGATAAGATTAAGGAAGTTGAGATGGTAGAAAAGAAGGCAAAATCGTCAGAAACGGCTCAGCAGCTAGCTGTGAAAAGGTCAGCGAATGGAGGCGAAACTGGGGGAAGCTAAGCTAAAGTTAGCGAAAGCCGAAAGATTGAACTTGGCCCATGCTGAAGAAGTTATTGACCTCAAGGTAGCTTTGGAAGCATGCGAGAATAAGTGGCATAACGAAGGGTTCGTAGATGCTGAGAACTCCGTGGAGCCCGTCGTTCTCCAAGCTCGGACCCAGGGGTTTGAAGAGGGTTGGTTGGCTACCCTTTAGGCAACAGGGGTACCTGGGGACTTTCAATTGTGGAAGTCAGAATAGATCCCCCACCCTACGATTACTTTCCCAATCCAGAGTCAGGCTGATGCTGTTGATGATGAGGATACACCCAGCATGAGAGAACTAGTAGAGGCCATTGATACACATGTGGAGAATCTTGATCTAGAGGTTACTAGCAACCTTAATGCCCCAGGCCATAAAGAGACCCAACGACCATCTACCAAGGATGTCGCAGGGCAATATTCAGATGATATAGTTCAGCTTGTCCTGACTGGCCTTGCCGTTTAATGCTTTTTAATCTTAGTTTTCTCTTCTTGTGCATGTACTTTTCATTTTCCTGGTATTGCCTAGTCACCAAGTTGTGGTGACCAAACAATTATTTTATTTTTCATTCTTTAACTTGGACATTAAGTTTCTCCTTCCCAAGGTTACCAAGTTATGGTAACAAAAATGCTTATTTAATTTTAATTGTTCTTTATATTTTTTAAGGTTTTATTATTTGGTTATGGAGGCCAAGCATCTTATAATCTATTGTTTTATCAGTGTGTTTGTTTTTGTTTGCCCCTCATTCATTATTAAAACTAGCCTGGTAGCTCAGAATGGCATTATTTGACCTAATATAGTGGTTGGAACTAGTCTGAGGAGACTTCCTAAATGTAAGAGAAACTCCTTACCTAGTGTGAAGTTGACTGGGCATAAGGACATCTACTGTGGGGAGTTCTNTTCACTGTATTCCTTTGCTACAGATGGTGAAGTATTTCTCCCTAATCTTAGAGTAGTGCACGTGAGGGATCTAAACTTTGTGCTCAGGTTTGAGATATTTGTTCATACAAATGAGCAACTCCGAGCATTGTACCTTATACTCAGTTACACCCTAGCATACAAAACTTGGCAACCCTTCAGGCAAGTCTTATCAGTTGATAGCCCATTGTTGTCCTACATCAATGTCCGACACGCCAACTTCCCCCCCCCCCCCCCCTCATAGACTACTGGCGAAGCCCGAGACATTGGTCCTAACTATATAACCGTAGAAGATCTCGCCCCGGTCAGGGACGAATCAGCCGAACGAGTTTCCCAAGCTCTGCGGGAACAGGCACACATTCCCTTCGAAGGCCAAGACCAAGCAACCGAAGAACAAGCAACCGAGCAAGGAGTAGCTGTGGATGAATAAAAGTTAGAAATGGTAACTAGGAGGAAGCTAACTACTGACCGATTTCTGTCCGGCTCATGGCCTTTGGCCCAGCCTCAGCAAGCCTGCCCTAAGGAACGTACTCCTCCTCCTCCTCTCCCTTCTAGCTAGCAGAAGAAGAAACAGCATGTAGATGATCCATTGCTCAGAACGGCAAGTGAGGCCCCCACTAAGACTTCCCCCCATCCCTTCGATGGGATCGTAATCCAGGAACATGTGAGTGGCACATAACCCGTAGCTCCAGGTGGTACTAAAGTCGCTTTTCTTCTCAGGCTGTGCCTAACTAGCAGCCTACATTCACGCTAGGTAGTGAGCCCTTACCGGCCACAAAGAATGTAAGGATGTGGGCTCAAGGTAAGGGAAAGAGAGTGGCACAAAGTTTGGTGAGTGGCTTGCTGCTTCGTGACGACATTTGGTTTTGGTTGAATGGTGCTGAGGATTCCATTGTGCAGTGGTTGCAATGGCATACCGTTACGGTAAGCTCTTTCACTCCACTATTATCTATTTTTTTGTATGAACAATTCCCCTCTTCTTTCTTTTCTTTGCATTTTCCTAATTTGGATATGGTGATGTTGTTAGGCCGCGCAGATTACTCATATGCTTGGTGAGAGGGTAAGTGAGCTCGTCGAAGATGGTGAACGGGAGAAGGCGTTTAAGGATGTTGCCATTAACACAGCCCGAGATAAGATTAAGGAAGTTGAGATGGTAGAAAAGAAGGCAAAATCGTCAGAAACGGCTCAGCAGCTAGCTGTGAAAAGGTCAGCGAATGGAGGCGAAACTGGGGGAAGCTAAGCTAAAGTTAGCGAAAGCCGAAAGATTGAACTTGGCCCATGCTGAAGAAGTTATTGACCTCAAGGTAGCTTTGGAAGCATGCGAGAATAAGTGGCATAACGAAGGGTTCGTAGATGCTGAGAACTCCGTGGAGCCCGTCGTTCTCCAAGCTCGGACCCAGGGGTTTGAAGAGGGTTGGTTGGCTACCCTTTAGGCAACAGGGGTACCTGGGGACTTTCAATTGTGGAAGTCAGAATAGATCCCCCACCCTACGATTACTTTCCCAATCCAGAGTCAGGCTGATGCTGTTGATGATGAGGATACACCCAGCATGAGAGAACTAGTAGAGGCCATTGATACACATGTGGAGAATCTTGATCTAGAGGTTACTAGCAACCTTAATGCCCCAGGCCATAAAGAGACCCAACGACCATCTACCAAGGATGTCGCAGGGCAATATTCAGATGATATAGTTCAGCTTGTCCTGACTGGCCTTGCCGTTTAATGCTTTTTAATCTTAGTTTTCTCTTCTTGTGCATGTACTTTTCATTTTCCTGGTATTGCCTAGTCACCAAGTTGTGGTGACCAAACAATTATTTTATTTTTCATTCTTTAACTTGGACATTAAGTTTCTCCTTCCCAAGGTTACCAAGTTATGGTAACAAAAATGCTTATTTAATTTTAATTGTTCTTTATATTTTTTAAGGTTTTATTATTTGGTTATGGAGGCCAAGCATCTTATAATCTATTGTTTTATCAGTGTGTTTGTTTTTGTTTGCCCCTCATTCATTATTAAAACTAGCCTGGTAGCTCAGAATGGCATTATTTGACCTAATATAGTGGTTGGAACTAGTCTGAGGAGACTTCCTAAATGTAAGAGAAACTCCTTACCTAGTGTGAAGTTGACTGGGCATAAGGACATCTACTGTGGGGAGTTCTGTTAGAGTGTCATTAGGAACATTTAATGCGAGGCCCTCACTAGCCTGACGATGAAATTTGAGCCCGGAACATGTCTTAAGCGAATTATCAAAAATAGGGCTTCTACCTACCCGGTGATAAAGATTGAACCGGGGACAGTTTTTTGTCCTTAGGAAATTTAGATTAAGGTTTCCACCTGCCCGGTGATGAAGATCGGACCAGGGATAGGGTTCTATCCTTAGTTAATTTAGATTAAGGTTTCCACCTGCTCGGTGATGAAGATCGAACCAAGGACAGGTTTCTAACCTTAGTTAATTTAGATTAAGTTTTCCACCTGCCCGATGATGAAGATCGAACCAGAGACAGGTTTCTAACCTTAGGCAATTTTAAATTAAGGTTTTCACCTGCCCGGTGATGAAGATTGGATCGGGGATAGGGTTCTGACCTTAGGCAATTTTAGATTAGGGTTTCCACTTACCTGGTGATGAAGATCGGACCAAGGACAGGGTTCTATCCTTAGTTAATTTAGATTAAGGTTTCCACCTTCCTGGTGATGAAGATCAGACCGGGGACAGGGTTCTGTTCTTAGTTAATTTAGATTAAGTTTTCCACCTGCCCGATGATGAAGATTGAACCAGAGACAGGTTTCTAACCTTAGGCAATTTTAGATTAAGGTTTCCACCTGCCCGGTGATGAAGATTGGATTGGGGACAGGGTTCTGACCTTAGGCAATTTTAGATTAAGGTTTCCACCTGCTCGGTGATGAAGATCGGACCAGGGACAAAGTTCTATCCTTAGTTAATTTAGATTAAGGTTTCCACTTTTCACCTGCCCAATGATGGAAATCGAATCAGGGACAGGCTTCTGTCGTTAGGCAATTTTAGATTAAGGTTTCCACCTGTCTGGTGATGAAGATTGAACCAGGGACAGGCTTTTGTCCTTAGTTAATTTAGATTAAGGTTTCCACTTGCCCGATTATCAAGATCGAACCGAGGACAGGTCCTTAGGCAATTTTAGATTAAGATTTCCTCCTGCCTGGTGATGAAGATCAAACCGGGGACAGGCTTCTGTCCTTAGGCTAGAACAAGCCCTTTTATTCTTTATGATTCTCTGCATGTTTGTTGGCTGGTGATAACAATAATAAGATTAACTGCACCTACATGAATAAATACCACCATTCTAATTAGTAAAACATACATATATGATTACATTTAATTGGCATCTCGTCGTATGACCAATCAGTGATAAAACTTCTTGAAGTTGTGAACATTCCACGGTTGAGGAAATGGTCTTTCATCCAAATCCTCCAAGTAGTATGCTCCTACGCCTGCAATTACGGTTGCCATATAAAGACCTTCCCAGGATGGGCCTAACTTCCTGACATTGATGTCCTGCATAATTCCTATAGCTTTTTGTAGCACCAGGTCCCCAGCACTAAATTTCCTAGTCTTTACGTTCCTGTTGTAGCGTTGGGCGAGCTTTTGTTGGTATTCGAATTACCATATAGACGCTGATTCTCGGTATTCCTCCAGCGAATCTAAACGCTCCACCAGCAGTTTGCCATTCTAGGCAAAGGCAAATTCAGCAACCCACGCACTACACAAATTAACCTCGGCTAGTATTACAACTTTTGCTCTGCATGTGAGAGAGAATGGAGTTTCTCTCGTGGACCTCCTAGGCGTCGTCTGGAATGCCCATAAAATGTTATGCAGCTCCTCCACCCTTCTCGTTTCACACCATCTAGCCTTTTCTTCAATCCGTTTACAATCACCTTGTTAGTGGCTTCGGCTTGGCCATTGCTCTGTGGATATGCTAGGGTGGAGTACCTATTCTTGATGCCGAGATCACTAAAAAACTCACGAAAAGCCCTACTATCAAATTGTAGTCCATTGTTAGATATCAGTGAATCCAACACTCCAAACTTCGGACTATATTTTTCCACACAAACTTGTTGACGTCCATGTCTTGAATATTAGCTAAAGCCTCTGCTTCTGCCCACTTGCTGAAGTAATCAATAGCCACCAATACAAACCTTCGATTACCCATTGCACGGGGGAATGGGCCAAGAATATCCAACCCCCATTGTGCAAAGGGCCAGAGATTATTGACCGGATTCAGATGACCAGCTGGCTGATGGATCAAAGGGGCATGCTTTTGGCACTATTCACACTTATGTACATATTCGACGGCATCCTTTTGCAGCTGTGGCCACCAAAATTCCTGAGTCATTACTTGGTGTGCCAACGAACGTCCCCCTACATGATTGCCACAAACTCGGTCATGCAACTCGCCCAAGAGTTCGCCTACCTTTTCAGGGTGCAAACATAAAAGGTACGGCCCCCTAAAAGACCTTCAGTATAACTTGTGATCTACCGATAACCAGTACCAAGCAACTACCCGGCGAAGCCTGTTAGCCTCCTTTTCGTCCTCTAGATTTTGGTCGTCGGCTAAGAACTTAATGATTGGGTCCATCCAACATGGCATGGTCGTCAAAATCATGGCCACTTTAACTTCAGCAGCATTAGCACCAATCGCCACATTAATGCTCGGTTCTTCTATGAGTTCTACCTTGATCAACCGAGGCAACTCCCCTATCATCGATGATGCCAACGAAGCCAGTGAATCAGCATGCCGATTTTGTGCCCGAGATATTTGGGCCACCTTTGTTGTACAAAATTCATTCATTAGTTGCCTTACCACCTGCAAGTAGGCTTTCATTCGGGAATATTGTGCTTCGAAACTGCCTTGCACTTGGTTAACAACCAGTCGGGAATCTGAATAAATCCCTACGTCTCGAGCACCCATACCTAAGATGATTCTTAATCCAACGAGGAAGGCCTCGTACTCAATTTCAATGTTAGAGGCTCTGAACCCCAACCTAAAAGAATGCTCCAATCATACTCCTTCTGGAGTGATAATGACAATACCGGCACCAGCCCTAATAGCACTTGATGCACCATCCACAAATACCTTCCATGGGCGACATTTTACATGGCAAACCATTTCCCCCTTGTTCTTCGGTGAAAACTTTATAACAAAGTCAGTAAGAACTTGGCCCTTCACCAAACTCCTTGGCCTGTACCTTATATCGAAGGACCCCAACTAGGTCCCCCATTTAGCTATCCAGTCCGTGAAGTCTGACCTCTTTAATAACAACTACAGGGGGTGCTCGGTTAGGACATAGATAGTATGAGCTTTAAAATAATGAGGCAATTTCCTTCAAGTCTTGGAAAGCTTTTTCACACTACTCATTCCATTGAAATCCCCTCCATTTTTTTAGAAGTTGGTAGAACGGACTGTAGCGATCGGCAAACTTAGAGATGAACTGATTAATGGCAGCTAACATTCCGATCAAGATCTGTACCTCCGTTGGACTGCACGACGTTGATTTGGTCAGGGTCGACCTCTATCCCACGACTAGTGATCAGATAACTAAGGAATTTACTGCCTCCCACCCCGAAGGCACATTTGTCTACGTTCAGGCGTAGTTTATGTTTCTGGAGAACTTCAAATACCCCCCAAAGATCCTCTATATGTCGTGCCTCCTGCTTACTTTTCACCACCATGTCATCAAAATGTACCTCAACCGTTTGCCCAATCTTGTCCCTAAACAATCTAGTCATCATTCGCTGATATGTTGCCCTGGCATTCTTCAACCCAAAGGGCATCACAGTGTAATGGTAGTTAGCATCCAGGGAGATGAATGTCGTCTTCTCCTAGTCCCCAACAACTAAGGCGATCTAATGGTAGCCTTGAAAAGCATCCAAAATACTCATCCTCGGGTGCCCATAGGTAGCATCCACTAATTGATCAATCTTTGGCATAGGGAAAGGGTCCTTCGCGCATGCCAATAAATTGGATTTCAGGGCATAAACCCCAAAAATCTCCCACTTGCCCTTAAATACAATTTACAATATATCCAACACTTATTTCCCTTTGGAGTAATTCATAGTCACTCTAAGGCAAGGTTCGGAAACAAGTTTCAATCAGATTTACTGCATAAATTATCTTTTCTACTACTACTACTTCTCACGTACTCATATCTCTCTAATAAGATGATACTTACGCTTATGTGTATTTTCATCACCTAGGATAAACACATATCTTGAAGTCCAACTTCATGAATCACAATCAAAATACAAATCAGTATTTGTGCATCCAATAACCCTCAAAACCTCAATTTGGTGGACACGCATATAACCCCTCATTCTCCTAAGATATTTGAGTATATGCTTTACACCTACTAAATTAAATGATCTTTGATTCAATTGATATTTGCTTACCATGCCCACCACAAAATAGATGAAAGCTCGAAAATGTGTTGAAAAACACAAGAGCTATTTAGACCCTCCAATTAAAGTTACGGCTCGATAGATTTTACACTAACTTACTACAAAGTGCAGAATAGTGTAAATGCGAGCAGATGAACAAATAAGCTATTCTAATCTATAAACTAAGTAACACAACAGTATAATGGAACATAAAAGGAATAGGGAAGAAGGATGCAAACACAGAAAACATAGAGACGTGTTTTCGAAGAGGAAATCGAAGAACTCGACGAAAAACCTCTCTGCCGCCCTCCAAGCGGAAATCGGTCCACTAGACAATCAGTTGGGATACATGGGTTAGCAAGAGACCCTCCAAGCCTAATCTACCCGATGCACCTAAGCCCTCCAAGCTCCTACTCCAACAAGGTTTCTTGGAACCGTGTCTTGTCTAGCACCCCGGATCCCGCAACAAGCTCCATGTTGCATCTGCCATTCTAGGCGTCTTTCAATGCTTCCCAATAGCACCAAAATGTCACACAACACTCTCAAAGGGTGTGGTAAGTGTTTGGGCTATCAACCTCTCAATGATGTGGAAATGGAGAGGGAAGGGTTGAGGAGATACCACAAGCAAGTGTATAGAGAAAGGTGGGGATGACAATCTCTAATTCCCAATGTGTTTGGCTAGGGTTTTCTCTCTGAAGCATGCCTCAACATTTGTGGGTAATGAGGGTATATATAGGATAGGTACAGAAAGTGTGAGTCATTCAGTACAGGCTGGCAGAACAGATTGCCTCGCGGGAAGGCCTTACCCACGAGATAGTCACGAGACACAGTTGTCTCCACCTGGCCTGACTCTTTGCAGTCCAGCATGTGCATGGCACATGATTCATTTCGCGGGAAGCTAGGTCGCAACATACCCGCGAGAATTCTTTAGCCTTCAAATGCTTGAGTCTTCACACTCTTTCTCTATTACACATCCCTTACAACAAATCCCACAATAGATACAGGGTATAAACGATTGATGATGATTACAATCAAATTTGGTATGGAATAAAAGCCAACAAAATACATAGTTGTAAATAACAACTTTACAATCTCCCCCTTTGGCTATTCCGTGACAAAACCCTAAAACAGACTCTAGACTTAAATGTGAGCTTGGGAACAAAGGCAAAACTCACTCACACCTAATTCCAGATTCTGATAAGCTCTTGAAACATATGAACAAGTATCTCCTGAAACACAACAACACAATAACGTCATTGTATGCAGAAAAACTTGAAAAGCATATAGAGCAATAAAAACATGATCAAGCAAAATGAAATAGAAACACTAGATCATGGCAAGATCAAACAAGCAATCACTATACAAAAGCGATCACTATGCTTATTCACACGAGGAATGAATATCCGGACATGCAAAATGATAAGCTCATTTGAAGAGTATCATTTGCAAATCCAACACTCAACCAATGTGAAATACACGAAGTATTTGCATCTAGGAACAATCCTACAAGGGCACAAGAGTGTTGTACTGAAGTAAAATGTATGACATTAAACATCAAGTACACAAGCAAAAGGCTGCAAAAACAAGGTACTGCAAATGCATGGCACAAACCATAAAGCCTACAAACATGCATGGAAACAAATCCTAAAAGCTTACAAAAGCATCATGGGTACAAATAAGGCATGCTACAAAGCATAGAGAATATCACAAAAAAAAAAACAAAAAAAAAAACTATAGAAATTACTGAAATAATACTGAATATTTAGGTTTAAAACATTAAACATAAACATAAGAACAGGATAAGAATAGGTGGCTTCTTCTCCCCCTATCAGTGACATCATCTCTCGCTTTTTGTCAGGGAATAGCTAGTCATTCGCTTCTAGCTTCCATTGCATTTCGTCCAACTGAGTCTAGAGTGATGTGAACTACGAGTCTAGAGTGATGTGAACTACGAGTCAAGACGTCTATGGTGATGGTACATGATAGTCGCTAGTCAGGACATCTTTGTACTAAGCTCTTAAAGAGCAGTGGAGATATTATTGAACTATTCATCATAGGAATGAGAAGTAGAGCTTGAGCTTTCTTGAGGAGCATGATGTTCTTGCTTGGCAGGCTTCTTGGTGTGACTCATACTTGCTTGAAGAGTACGACCGTTAATTGGACTTGGCCTAGAGTGAGGGTGCTCATCTGCAGAAGGACGCATACCTTTGAGCTTCAAAATCCGAGAGATGAGACGACAAAATGGAATACAATTCCTCGAAGCAGTTCGATTAACTGTCTTAACCAAAATGTGAAAGATGTGAGAGCAGACATCGATCTTCACATAAGATACCAAATCATAAAGAAATAATGCTCGACCAAGGTTGATGTAGCTGGTGCTTGACAATGGGTAGAGATTGCTACACATGATTGTAGACATAAGCCTCAATTTCGAAGAAAGTGAAGCCACATTGATTGATGTTCCACTAGAAGAGAATTCCAAATCAGCTTCTAATTGTCCCTGAAGTGTGTCTTGATCCGGAACTAGATCATCATACACAGGTGGTGTAGGAAGAATTAGTCGGTTAATGTTTAAAATATCAGACAGGTACATAGGAGTTATTGAGAACCGCTTTCCTCTAACCCAGCACTTGATCTCTTCTCCTTCTACAATAGCATTGGCATAGAACTCTTTCACCATGTCTTCATAGACATCTTCAAGATCGGAGAGAAGAAAATTCCAGTCTTTTGTGGCAAACCAGGTAGGAATTTTGATATCTAAAAGAGATGACTGATCAACGGCTCTTTCAACTAACAGGGGAGCATCTTGAAAAAGGTTCTTATAAGATTCGAAGGCAGCATAAGACCTAAAAAAGTTAGGATCAAAAATTCCCGTTGAAAAATGACCTCTCTTTGTTCTAGGGGAATCATCATCAACATCAATGATCGGCTCTTTTCCTTTGTTGCTGCCACCTTTCATAGCTGAAGACTTGAATGGAGACATCTGAGAAACGGAACACACAAAAACAACAAGAAACATGTGCACACCACACAGAACTTGATTAGATTCAAGTTAATCCCAAAGCACATGAAAGCTATCCTAAAGCAGATCATAGCCAACTCAAGGATTATGCAACAACATATAAAGCAAGGAAAAAAAATAGGCACAGTGCATGAAAGTAAGTAACTGTGAATGTGTGTGCATCTGTGTGCATATGCTGATGCATTTGTGTGTAGCAAGATATGTATGGGAGTGTGCCTAGAGGGTGCCTAGGTGGGTGCCAAGTGAGTGCATCATGAGCAAAGTGTAGGAAACACCTGATAAAAGACCAAACCAAGTAAAGTAAGGTTAAACATATGGAAATCCATAAATTGGAACTCACATGAATCCAATTAAGCACGAAAATGTCACTCGGACATTTTATCAAACACCTATCATGCACATATGAACTCTAAGCATGAACAATGTATGAATATGAGAAAATCTACCTTCAATACATGTTAAAATGCCACACAGGGCCAACACAGATGCACAACCATCAAATGGGACACAGCCCAAACAAAAGATTTGACAAATTAACACCCAATTTAGAAAACCAACCCAAAGTTTTGAAAAACCCCAAACTTTTGAAACCCTAAAGGAAATATTGCAAAATCTAAGAAGAATATATAGGAAAAAGCTTTAGAAGACATACCTAGAAGCTGATAATGCAAAAACGATGTTTGAAATTAAAGGGTTTTAGAGAGAAATTGATTTTGGGTTGAAAGAGGGTTCGAGAGAGGTTGGGCGAGGGAAATAAGAAAGTTTTGAAAAATTGTCACATCTGCTACATATAAAGAAAAAACACGCGTTTTTTGCGGGTTACAGAGTGTTGGAAATAAAGATAAATGCAGCGGAAAATAAGTTTTAAACGGATCTACTTCAATCGATATTGATAACACGTACTAAGTAAATTTCAGAATTCGAGAACAAGAGATCGTACCTTGAAGCGGTGAATTTCAAAATTGAAGATCAAATGTTCTTGGGAAGACTTTTAATCTTCACTCCAATTCCACTTGATACCCAAGATGAGTGGTCTCTCAATCGGTAACAAAAGGGTGATTAGAAAGTGACAAAAACTCACATACACACCATTTCACAATGATGTTTCTCACTCTTAATATTCTGAACGTTTTTCCCTTTTTATATCTAACCAATTATCTAATTGGGCTGGCCTTTCGGGCCTTTCCAATTGGGCTTAAGTTTGTGGCTCGGAGTGGGACCAAAATGGACCAATAAGACAGTAGTTCCAATGGGCTTTGGGCTTTTCTGTCAACTCTTGACAAGTCCAAATTTACCATTAACTATATTTAATACCACTATATAAATATAGTTGCACTCTAGGCCTTATCAATAAATTATTTCCCAAGACTTTATTGTACATGCAACCCCTTTATTAAAATATTTGTAGTAATACAAAGTCATGAAATGTTGACTGCCACTTTGTAGATTACTACATCTTAATCCTTGAGTACCCAATTTAATCCTTTATGTTATTCAATATATATTTATGAAATCTAATTTCACAAATACATATACTTTAGTAACTCTTTACTAAAGTGGTTGGGCCCAACACTCTGAATAACCAAACCCATTAAACTTATCTCAAGGGAATATTTTATATCTCCGTTAAGAGACTATGAATTCCATCTTGAGAATACATGTTCCATCAACACTAAATGCAGCTGCCCAACATACTGAGGTTTTGACCATAACTTATAAATCTCACTCCTGATATATCAAAGCAACCTACATCTCATGATCAGGTCCATTATTCTCTCAGGATTTAGAGTTGATGTAAATAGAAGTCGTGAGCTTTATTATTCATTTGACAGTCATTAGGAGAATAATAAATCTCACAGCGGTCCAGTTCAATATGTCTTAACTCTTAAAATATATCAACATACCAACTAGAAGTCTCCACTTCCATGATCAAGACAAATCATCTTAGTTGATATCTATTAGGACATATATGTTTTAACTTGATTAAGAACATATGTCACTTATTTATGTAAATTGGCTAATCCTTTGACAAAACGCACTCTACTTGTAATTGGGTAATTCTAGGTGTTTTTAATACTTCAAGAAACAATATTTCAAGGTCAAGTGTTGAAGTCATCAGGTCTGTCCAAGAAAAAGCAAGCTGAAGTGCAAAGATTTTAAAGCTCGACACCTTCTCGATAGCTACCTCGACACCTGCTATCTGTCGAGATTTAAAAATTCAAATTTCCAATCTGATTTTCTTGGGATCTGTGAATATGTGTTTGGGCTTTCTTTTCTTCTAACCCTAAACATATAAAAGGATTATTTTAAGAGCCGTCAAGGGTGACACAAGTTGCATTATCATTGAGCAATCTCTGTTCAAGCAAATTGTGATCAAAAGACGAAGTTCTTGACCTAGTTCATCTTCCATCAAGAAGTTGCCGTGTATTTGCACCGTAGGGTTTTGTAACCAAGCATCTTCCTGCTATTCATCATAAAGGATGAACTGAAGAACTTTGCAACCAACCATTCTTCCTTAGTTGGTGTTCTGAAGTCGCGTGCTTGGATCCGCGCATTGGTTAGTCACGTACTTGGGAGCCGGGCATCAAAGGAGGGAACTGTCACTACAGATCAAGTCCAATTGGGTATTGGGGTAAGGGTTCAACTGTAGGTTGGTAAGGTACTTGGGATTCCTTTACTTGTAACCGCTTGATTTGATAATAGTGGAGTTTCGGGAGTGGTGACCTGAAAATCACCCGGTGGGGTTTTTGCCGTTAGGGTTTTCACCATTCGTAAACAAATCACCGTGTTATTTACTTTCCGCTGCATATTTAGTTGTTGGTGATTTGTTTGTGCTTCCATAAAATTGCATGATTAATTGATTAATTAATTACTTGGCTAAATTAATTAATTAGGGTTAATCACTAGGGGTCATTCAGATTGTGGCCTATCAAGTGGTATCAGAGCAGGCACACTCTGATTAGGGTTTAATCTTTGCTGTGTTGATCCATTGACCCCTGTTTATCATGGATAAAGGACAATCTTTAATTATACCTCATTTATTTGATGGCTCTAACTATGCATACTGGAAAGTACGCACGAGAGCTTTCTTGCAGTCTTTAGATGAAAAGGTGTGGCAAGCTGTAGAGATAGGCTAGACTAAGCCAACAAAAGATCCGGCCGATTGGGATGATACTAAGATCAAGACGGCTAACTTCAACAGCAGAGTGTTAAATGCCCTATTTAGCGCAGTCACAAATGAGGAGTTCAAGAAGATATCTTCAACTGAAACTGTTAAGGAGGCTTGGACCATCCTCCAAACTACCTATGAAGGTACAAAGGCTGTCAAAGATTCAAAGCTTCAGAGGCTTACTACAAGCTTTGAAGAAATTAAGATGGAGGAGGATGAGTCGTTTGATGAGTTCTATGCCAAGCTCAAGGACATAGTGAACTCAGCCTTCAATCTTGGGGAAACCATCCTAGCCAAGATTGTAAGGAAGGTGCTCAGATCTCTACCTGAGAGATTCCATGCCAAGATTATGGCGATAGAGGAATCAAAGGACATTGACAAGATTCCTTTGACTGAGCTGGTAGGAAACTTGCAAACCTATGAGATAGGATTATCTAGGATTGGCAAGTCAAGCAAAGGTAAAAGCATGGCCTTGAAGGCAAAGAGCAGTGATACAGATGAGTCTTTCGATGATGAAAATTCGAAGATGAAGTCCTACATCACTCGGCAGTTCAAGAAGTTTATGAAGAATGCCAATGGAAGGAGTTTCGACAAGGACCGTAGGCAGTTCAGTTCTTCTCAGTTTATAAGCCAAGACAAAGGGAAGAAGGATGCTAAGGATGGCGGTCAGTACACTATTCCTGCAGGACCAAAGTGCTTTGGATGTCATGGGTTCGGACACATGAAACATAAGTGTCCTACATATCTCAAAAGTATTGGGAAAAGCAAGGCACTTGCTGCAACTCTAAGTGACACTGAGCCTGAAGATGATTCCGACAATGAGGATGACGGAATCTTAAATGCCTTCACTGCCACAGTCAATCCTACTGAAGGGATTGTTGAAGAAGTGGATGAAGAAGAAGAACTGATGGAGTCAAATTTGAGAAAATGGATGATCAAGATGATATCCATTCAGCCTATGAGAAGCTTTACAAACTCTCTGAAAAGTATGAGAAATTATACAGGCTGGCCACCAAGAAGCTCAGTGATGTGGAACTTAATCGTGAAGAGTTGTCCACAAAGTTTGATGAGGTGAATCAAACTATTGGAGCACTGATATTTGAAAACAACTTTTTGGCTGAGAAGACCAAGAAGCTTGAAGCAGAGCTGTTTCAAGTCAGAGCTCAACTAGAGAGGACTTCAAGTGCAAAGCTTGATGAGATGCTTAGCAATCAAAAATCTGCTTCGGATCGAACTGGTTTAGGGTATGGTATTTCTTTCTCTAATACTGCTTCAACTAGCAATATTGTTTTTGTTCCTCCTGCTAATAATACTGAAATTGAGAATATTGATGTCAAAACTGAATTAGCTAGTGAGAACTTAGACAAGGGTAAATCTATCTTAGGAGCACCTTTAAGCAAGATAAGAAAGATGCTAAAAACCCTAGGGCTAAGAAGGCTAACTCTCAAAAGCCTAAACAAAAGAAACGGCATCTCTGTCATCATTGTGGAGTTGCCAGTCATACTAGACCAAATTGCTATAAGTGGTTAGTCACTCAACAGAGCAATGGCATGATAGCATCTAGAAGCCAAAATCAGATTCAATCCTCTCTTGCTCCTCTTGGAGATCTTCTGAAAGCCCTCATGTTCCTTTCGAACTTGAATGGGTTAAATTCTTCCCCTCACCGCCGGTTCAAGGATTCAATCATAGGAATGGCTCTTCCAAGGTGTGAAAGAAAAAGGACTTTAAGTGATTTTATCACTTTCTTTTCCCTTATTGTTTTTCTGTGTATTGCATTGCTTGTGTGTTTTGTTTTTTTTTTTTTTTTGCTGAGTCAGTCTAGTTTTTGCTTTATTCTGTTTAATATGTTTTGTGTGTTTACTTTCAGTTTTATTTATATTGTTTTTGATATAAAATTAAAAAAAAAATGAAAAATCAGAAAAATACAAAAACAGTGTGTGTTATGTGTATTTTGGTACTTGTGTACCTTGGATGGCCAATGAAACAAAGTTTTCTAAACTTTGTATCTCTTGTAGCTTAGATGAGCATCTCTATGCACAACTAAGCAAGTGAACTTTGTGGCTCTTGTTTGTGATGAGTAAGATTAGGTTATCTCTTAAAACTTAACACTCATATCACTCTTTTTGACGGGTAGGACTAGAAAATCCTAAGCGAAAGGCATAAATAACTATCTCACCACTATTGCCCGCCAATCATAATATGACACATGTATGCTTCGGCATAGCAAAAGTGCAGTGTCAAAGACATTCGTATACTTCGGCATAGCAAAAGTGCGATGTCAAATACTTAACATCTTGGGTATTTCTTTTCTCTCTTTTACATACCCATGTATGATATGCTAAAATAAAAGAAAACATGCAAAGAAAATAAAAAGCAAAAAGATTAAAAA
>NW_027069619.1:0-19787 GCF_002906115.3 Quercus suber
CACCCAGTCCAATGGTCTCAGTACCTTTTTTTTAATGGTCATGTTAGCATTTAGTATGCAACAATGCACTCTGTTTGTCATGTAAGCAATTTTTATAAGTGAGATGACAATAAAACCAAAATGGAACACATTTTTCATTTTAGGGACCAAAAACAAGGGAATCAATACCGTACCGAAGACTGTTTCGGTTTGGTTAAATAAATGAAATAATCGATACCGGCTAATACTGGTGTACTATTTTAGGATTACGCTAATTTTATATATTTATATATAAATAAATATATAACTATTTATTTACTTATTTATAAATTCATTAGTCAAAATCCATATAATTTATTAAAAATATTTACAATTATAAGTCTATATCTTAATTAATATGCTAAACTTTAGTTAAAAACTTAAAATGTTAGCTCATTTTAATAATAATAGATAGTTTATCTATTTAATAAATACTCAATAGATAGCTTTTTTAGTTGATTTATTTAATAAATAATAATAGTATTTGTTGTGCACAACACGTTATCAATTTGACCATGGTAAAAAATTTCAAAAAAGTTGAATAGACACTCCATTAGACTTTAGTACTTCACACGAGTGTAGTGATGTTGTGACTTGTGAAGAAGAAATTATAGAGTTCTCTGGTGAACCATGTTACTTATCCACCATTCCATTAAAAAACTTCTACTTGTTTAAAATTGCTAAGTCAGTAATTAATTTCTATTTTAAAATTTTTTTTAACTAACAATTTTAAATAAGTGACAATTTTTTAATGAGATAGTAGATCACATCACTTATCTACTATGTAAATCTTATAATTTCTCCCTCTGAAGGGCACACTTAACCAAATGCTATTACTAGTTCAATGCTTAAGGTATAGATACGAGAAGATGGGTAGTTGAGCAGAGAAAATGAAAAGATAAAGATCAGAGATGTTAGGAAGAAAATTTCCCCCCAAATTTTTTTTCCTTTACCACACAAAATTCTCCAAAAAAATTTTCCCACTTACATTTCATTTCCCGCACAAAAGTTTCACTTCTCACACAAAGTTTTTACTCACAAAACTCTCTCATTTTCTCCCTATCTCTCACACGGCCTTTCACATTCACACACACACAACCCCGCTAGCATCGACGAGCAGATCCCAACCCAGCCCAGCGACGGCACTGACGAGGCCAAGCCCAGCCATCGACTCCTCTCCTCCTCGATCTCTCTACCATCAACCCATACCCATTGGCTCTCTCTCCCTCACCACAAGATCCTTTCTCCCTTTCTCTCTCTCTCCCCTTACCACCCCCATACCCATTCATTTTTCCTCACCATTCCCATACCCATACCCATTCCGATTTTGCTTGGTAAGTTATTTATTTGATTTTTTGTTTTGATTATTTTGAAATTTTGGGTTTGGATTTGGATACTTAACATTAGATTGTTTATTTAATTTTCAATTTTGATTTTTGTAAAATTTGGGTTTGGATTTTGTGGTGTAATATTTAGATACTTTATTTAATTTTTTTTAATGATTTTTGTGAAATTTGGGTTTGGATTTGGTGAAGTAACTTAACATGGATATTTTAATTTGTGTGTTTAGGCGGCATTTTGTTATGGTTTAATTGTTGAAGTGGAGGCTCTTGCTGTGGAGGCTGGGATTTTACTTGCTCGTGGCATGAAGATATCTCAAGTTATAATTGAATCAGATGTTGCATCAACAGTTGGCAATATTAATGAGAAATTTGTGCAAGGTAGTCTCGGTCATTTGTATCAAGGAAGTCTTGCTTTGCTGAGCTCTTTCTCTAGTTGGAAGATCAAACATGTGAAAAGAGAGTACAACAGAGTTGCCTATGAGCTAGCTCATCTAGCTAGAAATAGTGAATCTTCTCAGGTGTGGGTGGGAGTTTTTCCACCAGCTTTGCTTGAGCTGATTCAAGCTGATTGTAACTAGCAGTTTCTTGCTTGATGTTTTTCTGTCTTCTCTGTTGTGACCCAATTTCGTCTGTTTGGTTGAATAGAATTCAAAGCTTTGTATCTAAAAAAAAAAAAAAATTGTGTTTTTGATGAAAACAACAGCATTTTCAGCCAGCAGAGGTTGGTATGTTAGCGAGGTGCTTCTGTATCCCTCTTGTTTCAATTCGCGTTGGAAAGATCAACAAGCAAGGGACTCTCATGTGCCCAACCGCTATAAGGCAATTTCAATTACATTGATATCAGTGGGTCTATATATGTTTTGTATGCATGTGATATGGATTGAAGTGAAATTAGTTGGATATCGTTGTGCCTTTGCTGTTATCCTCTTTTTAAGGAAAAAAATTGATTGGATTTACTGATTTAGCATTTAGCATTCAATGAAAATGAATGATTTGTAGTATCTATAGTGTTCATCATTTCAGGCAGTAATGTGGTTGAAGTGAAATTACTTTGTCAATTATTATTTTTAGCATGATCCCTCAAGTGGGCATGCTGTGCTGGTGATTCTTTTTCATTAGGGGCATTTATTTGTGGTTTCAAGTGTTAGGATTTCGATTTTGCTTTCATCGTCCATGGTGTAGACATTCGCCAGTCACTCACTTTGTACTGCACAACAATTTTCTGCTTGTTAAATTTACAAACTTAGTGGTTTATATTTCTCATATTAATATCTCATTTTAATTTATTCTTCTCATCAAATAAGATAAGAGGGGACTGGGTATGTTTCCTTTCCCCTATGTTTAAACTGTCATATAGTGCTCTGACACTTAGGTTGGTTACATGCAATGGTGATGCTTCTTGTAACTCCTTCAGTTGAAAATACATATATGGATGATTTGTTAAACCTTTTTGCAGCTATTTAATGGTAATTGATTGCATTATGCTATACAATTAGGCTTTGGTTATTCCATGCAGGCAGCTGGCTTAAAATATACCTGATTTTTGGTAATATTATGATGTTTTGCAGTGTATGGAACATGCTAAATTGCTAATATACCTGTAAGTTTGTGTATATGTGATATAATTTCAGTGATCATAATTAATATATTTTCTGTTTTTAGCCCTTCTGAGTGCTTCGGTTTTCAGCAGATACTTGCACAACTACTTCTAGATGTCCAGGTTTATTATTAACTTCGCAAAATGAATTGTAGTTTTGTTTCCAAGCTTTTTGATAGTCTTTTTACTTTGCCATTTTTGTATAGTGTATTCGGTAGTGCTAAGTTTATTTATTTTTCATGTCCTTGTTTCCATGGGTTATCCCTTAACTCAAGGAGACAAATAGTATATTTAATTATTTTCCTGATGAACATGTCTAGGTTGCATGTTTACAATGCATGGAAATGCCCATTCACTTACTTATAACCACTAACCACATCAACAATTTGTAAAAAAATTATAATAAAATAATTTTTATCTCTCACATTTTCCTTAAAAGAATAGATAAACCGATACTAAATTTGTGGATAATTTGTAGGTTTTAGTAAAATAAAAGAACCATAGAAGTTTCAACCATAGGAGTTAGGACACCATGATTTGAAATCAATTATCGTGTTTTATGACTTTTGGTTAATTTAGGTTATGTGAATGCTACCACCGGAGCTATAATAAATCTTTAATTTTTACATGAGTATTTTTTAAACGCTGAAAATTTTTACATAATAATTTCAGAAGTATTATGGGTCTATTTAAAATCCTTTTATTTTATTGAAATTAAATTTTTTTTTGTTAAAAATATTGTAAATAAAACTAAAAGTTAGCTGAAATAATAAAGTAGAACATATAAATAGTATCAAAATGCACTACACGCACACGAGTTGTCCCTTATTATTAAGATTTTAATAACTTTAAGAAGTAGGGCTTACAATCTTTTTGGGTGAATGTGCCACAATGGGCTTTTAATGGACCTAATTTGGTGAAAGACAGAACCAGTCTCCGCCAACCATTAGGCCCACAAGTGGGTTTTGTGATTGTGAGGATCCTTACTTTCAGATTTTTCCAAATTTTGCTTTCCATACTTCTTCTAAAATTCATTTCTTGCATCGAGTAGAATACATATATTCAGTTATTTTATAAAATTATAATGTTAAAATCACATTTACGGTTAGTTTGTTTGTTTGTTTTTTTTTTTTTTGGTTTTTTTTTTTTTTTTTTTTTTTTTTTTTTTTTTTTTTTTTTTTTTTTTAACTTATCCCTTGAAAATCAAATTACTAATATCCAAGAGTCAATAATCAAACACTAAAACCCAACATTCATCAAAGTATGAAGTTTTACGCACTTAATTAGATAAATCCATCTAACCTAGAAAAAAACACACAACCTCCAAAACCCTAAAATATGGAAATTTAAAGAGATTAGGTTTACTAGGAACAGTTTCTTACCTACACTTTTATTTTTCTTGGCTCCAAAGTTTCCACCTCAATCTCCTCCTTTGTAAATTTTGAGAAATCCTCTCTAGAATTTGAATTTATATCAATATACAATCTTTCTATTATTTGAATGTGTCTATCAACTATTGAGTAATATTAGGTGTAATTTTGTGATGAGTTTTGATTATTATGATAATCTTCTACAAGAAAATAAGAAATTTGAATAATACATTGGAAAATTAGAGAATTAGCTGTACAAAAAAAAAATGAGGATAAAATAACATAATTTAGAAAAATTTGGATCACTTAAAAAAAATTAATCAAACATTCCAATATAATAAAATGGTATATTTGTAGAGATGGATAGATGGAAAATAATTTTACAATTTTTATAAGCTTTAGAGAGAACAAATCATCTTCCATAAAATTTAGAAAAAAATTATAAATTTTACCACAGTTGTAAAATAATTATTTATTTTCATACGTAGTATGAGTCTGAGACTAATATTAATAATAATACAGTGACTAGTATTAATAATAATACAGTGACTTTGGCACTCCCACTTACTCTATGTCTTCTTTTCTAATTTAAAGGTCTATGTGAAGAGATTGATGCTTTGAGCTACTGTCTAAATCTAAATATCCAGATTCTCCAAAAAAAAAAAAAAAAAAAAAAAAAATCTAAATATCCATTTGAGCTACTGTCTAAATTTTTTTCCTAAAAAAAACAAANTGAATAATACATTGGAAAATTAGAGAATTAGCTGTACAAAAAAAAAATGAGGATAAAATAACATAATTTAGAAAAATTTGGATCACTTAAAAAAAATTAATCAAACATTCCAATATAATAAAATGGTATATTTGTAGAGATGGATAGATGGAAATAATTTTACAATTTTTATAAGCTTTAGAGAGAACAAATCATCTTCCATAAAATTTAGAAAAAAATTATAAATTTTACCACAGTTGTAAAATAATTATTTATTTTCATACGTAGTATGAGTCTGAGACTAATATTAATAATAATACAGTGACTAGTATTATATAATACAGTGACTCTTGGCACTCCCACTTACTCTATGTCTTCTTTTCTAATTTAAAGGTCTATGTGAAGAGATTGATGCTTTGAGCTACTGTCTAAATCTAAATATCCAGATTCTCCAAAAAAAAAAAAAAAAAAAAAAAAAATCTAAATATCCATTTGAGCTACTGTCTAAATTTTTTTCCTAAAAAAAACAAATTCAAGTTTCCATTTGATTTTTCAAGTAGAATACAGTATCCAGTTATTTTATGAAATTCTATTGTCAAAATCATGTTTGGGGCCAATTTGTTTACTTATTTCCTTTAAAATCAATATTAAATCATAGAGTCAATAATCACACTAAAACCCAACATTCATCAAAGTATGAAGTTTTCACACTAATTAGATAAATCCTTCTTATCTTAAATAAGAATTTCTAACCTTAGGGATGGTTTGATATGTCTTGGTTCCAAAATTCCCACCTCAATCAGCTCTCCTCCTTCAAAAAATTCAGAGACAACCTCTTTCTATAACTCTCTTTAGTGTAACTAAGTTAGTTTCGATGAATTTATTAATGACAAGGTTTATAACTTAGTTTTACATTCTAAAAAGCTCTAATAAAATAATTATATTTTATTAAGTACCCAATTTAAATATATTTTATTCTAGGAATCCTAAATATATAATTTTATATTAATGATTCATTTGATTTTTGTTGATTTTTTTTTTCTACATGTAATTTGGTTTTTTTTTTAGGTAGTTTGAAGATTGACATTACTCAATAAAATAAAATAAAATAAAAGAAGAAGAAGAGAAGAAGAAGAAGAAGAAGAAGATTGACATTATATAGAAATAATTCTAGTACAAAATCAAAGGTTAGGGAGTTAATCATCACACAGAAGGAAGTCAATTTTGTACCAGAAGCCATTTTGGTTTGGCCAAAAGAATGATATATTTTAGTACCAGTTAATACTGGTATACCATTTAGGATTACCACTATATATGTATATATAAATAAATAAATAGTGTATGGAGCCCATATATAAATTCATAGATTACACTAATTTGTAATCTTAAATCCAACTCAAGCCCAAGTCTATACATCTATATCTATAAAAAGAATTAAAAATCAATTTAAATTTAAAATACAAGCTTACCTTTCACATGTGAACTTAGAGTATTCAAATTGGGAATGCCATATGCAGGCAAAATTTAGCATAAAGGCCCAAAATCCTCCACATCCGGACTTGTAAAAATCGAGTATTGCAAAAAAAATTTGCAATACTGCTAAAGGTAGAATTGCACTATAGCAGTATTGTAAAAAAAAAAAAAAAAAAATTAATATTTTAATTCGGTTATCAATTCTCTCTCTCTCTCTCTCTCTCTCTCTCTCTCTCTCTCTCTCTCTCTCTCTCTCTCTCTCTCTCTCTCTCTCTCTCTCTCCCCGATCATACTCTTATCTCCTATATATATATATATATATTTTTTTTTTTTTTTCTTTTCTTTTCCAGTTCACTCATTCAATCCCTCCCTTCTCTTCCTTCATTTTTTTCCTCTCTATTTTCCCTTGAATCAAGGGTTTGATGTGGTGGAGCTCATGAGTTTGATGTGGTGGAGGGTTTCTGTGGTGATGGGGATGGGTGATTGAGGTGACGGTGTGGGTTGTGGGTTTGCTGGTGTGGAGGTGGTTGTGGTGAGTTGGGTTCCGGTGTGGATTCCAACGAGGCATTAATGGTGGGTTTCGTCACTAAAAATACATTTTGTTGTAGTGTTTAGAGGTGTGGTGGCTGTTGTTGGCTCCGATTAATGGGTGTGGTGGCTATTGCTGGCTCTGGTCATTCTCCTTGGAGTGGTGGGCATCGGAGTCCCATATTGTTAAAGATGAGCAAGAGCACGCGTTCGACCTAGGAATTGACGACAAATTTTCAATTATCGACAAGCTTTTGGTCGGTGGATTTGCCAAAGGACTCTAATAAGAGGCCTTGGGTTTTGATCAACGAAATGATGGTAGAGAGCTCCATCAGGTTCTCGAATGGGTGCTTATCGTCGGGGATGCGCTCTTTGATAAGCGTGCAAAGGAGGAGGCTTCATATTGACGTTGTACAGATTGGTTTGATGGTTTGTATGTGTGTGTGGGGGGGCTTTGTTGATGGTTTGTGTTTGTGTGTGTGTGTGGCTCTGTGTGTGTGGTGATGGGGTTTGGATAGGTGGATCGGTGTATCATGGGTTTGTGTTGTGTGTGTGGCTCTGTGTGTTGAAACCGGTGCTAGAGGTTGAGGGAGAAAAGAGAGGAAAGGGAATAGAAAAAGAGAAATAGTAAAAAAAAAGGAATAAATAGAAATATTTAAATAAAATGGGGAAAAAAATGAATTTTGGGATGTTGGGTGTGTTGTAAAATAGTACGATATAATTAATAAAGTAATTTTTTGGGATGGTAAAATGAGATGGGATAACATTTCTTGATGCGAATGCTCTTAACTGAGGGTTGAAAAAAGTGGAATAACGACATTTACGAGGACTTTTGACAGTTTTTTAGGGACTAGAAAATAATAAAAAAAAATGAAAAAAAAAAAATCTGACTTATGAAAGTTTCTTTTGACTTTAAACATAACTTTTGCAAGCTGTCAAATTTATTGGGTTGTTTAAAGAAGCTAGAATTCAAGCTATTCAACTTAAGTTGTATGCAACCGAGAAAGAGAAAAGGAGAAAGAAATTTGAAAGAGAGAAAGAGAAACTCTAGTTTTGCATTTTTCTATCAGGAGATTCGGAATTTGGGGGAAGAAAGACCATGCGGTATGAGTTTTGAGAAATTGCGAGTGACCTCGGTGAGTGGAGAGATAGACAGAGTGAGAACCTTTTTTTTTTTTTTTTTTTTCTTTTTTCCAGTTTGGTATGCATTTGCTGGCAAAAATACGATATTTTATCCAATATGGCTAAAATGATTCGCTATGGGGTGATATTTAAATCGGAATGAAACAACCATGTTTCTGTATCGGTGGAGGTATCAGAACAGTAAATATTAGTTGTACCAGTCGGTAAAGTACGAAATCAACTTACTTGATCACACCATCGTACACTTTTGGTGTGATGATCACTCCACAAGTACAAAGTTCTTATAGAGTGGAGGGAGTAAGGTCTGGGGTTTAAGTCTCTAAGAGGAAGTTTCACATATATACACTTAAATTAGATTAAAGTAGAATTTTTATCTTGCAAATTAAAAAAAAGAAAAGAAAAAGTTAACCACCAAAGGTGACGGAATATCATACAAAATAATAGTATTAGACTGGGTTATTTCCTTTTTTGCCAACGCATTAGCATAATAGTTTACTTTTCTAAACATGCTGAAGTGAACTAACATGCTCGAATTAGTGGAGAAGGTTCATGCACTTAGAAAAAAGCGGTCCATCATGGGATTAGAAGCATCATGATTAGACAACAATCAACTAAACATTTAAAATTTGTTTGGCACTTGTATTTAAACAACAGTTTTTAGTATTTAAATAGCAATAACATTTCTGACATGTATTTTTATAACACTCAAACACATATTTTCATAATACTGATAACTAAATAATAATACTTAAACACTGCTACCAAACAGGTCCTTCGCATCTAGTTTTATGCAAACATATTTGATGTTGAGATCCAAGGCAATTAAGAGGCCCTTTTTGAGGGCCTAAAGGTCAGCTGTGATGTTGGAGGTGTGGCTGAGAAACTGAGAAAAACCTTTCACCCAATTCTCCTCACTATCTCGAATAATACTTTGGTTTTTAGAGCACAGATAAGCCTAAAATATTTTAGTTCAAACAAATTACAATCCACTATTTAAAAAAAAAAAAAAAAAATTGATCCGCTAGCTATTTTGATAAAGCTACACTATACAAAACATATTCAAATTAATTTAGGCAAGGGGATAGTTGTGGTTACAGTAGACACCACCATTAACTTCTTTAAATCAGGAAAGATGTTGAATACGAGCTGAATAGTACACGAACAATTCTCATCCCTAAGATGCAGAACTCCACATCTATCAGTCATTATAGGCTGATTAGCTTTAGCAATGTAGTTTACAAAAAATTGCCTAGCTTCTTGTGACAAGATTGAAATTGATATTACCTAAACTAATTTCTCCCTATCACTTTGCCTTTATTCCAGGTGGATGGATAGCGGAGAATGAGGTTATTCTCCAGAAAACACATAGCTTCAAGAAGAAAAAAATTCAAGGATGGCATGATGGCAGTGAAGTTAGATCTACAAAAAGCATATGATAGGGTCAATGGGAAGTTCTTAAAGACTGCTGGATAGATTTGGCTTCAACAACACTTTTTCCTTTCTTCTTTATTGTTGTATGTACGAAAGAGTGTTTTCATCCAGTATTAGCACTTAAGCTCTCTTAAGCCGTCAAGTTAGTTTAATACACCATAGAAGGTATTACGGAATTATATTTTCCAGAACCAGACAGAATAAAATTTATAATGTGGGTTTTCCTTTCTCTTCTGAAACTCCTAACTGGTTTTATAAATGAAAGTGAATGGATCAAACCTTTCCTAGTAAAAGATTCAAATTTATGAGGGAACTTGACTCCAAACGTCATACAGAAAGGAGTGCGAAGAATATGTGGCGAGGATCCAATAACAACATAAAAATCCAATCTAGACATGACAAATCCCTTACACACCACATTTCTAGTCCTCTTTTTACACATTTCTAGTCTTCTTTTCACATACTAAAATGCAACAAAGAATTTGTTTTGAATTTTCAGTCACAACAAGAAACACAGAAGTTAAGGAAATAGAGAAATTAAAAGAAATGACATTCCAAAGTTGATTTGTAGCCTATACATTACACCAATCTGATATGATAACTAATGGATGTCATGTCACTTTTCCTTAACAAATCCGCCTAATTCAGTTCTTCCAATGAGTTAACGCCCCTTCACATGTAGGGATGAACTTGCAGATTGTCCTTCCAAGCCAATGCAGGAAGCGAATTGTGTGAATTAGAATCACGACAGCAATCAAACCTAGCAAAACATAAATTGGTATGAGCATATTAATTCCAAGCCTATCGAAAAGATGCTCTGGGATCAAGGAGTTAAAGGAAAACACTTTTCATAATTATAGGCTAACACCAAAGTTCCAGCTTCACATGTATTGCCATTTTGGCCACATCCAGAACTCGCACTAGTAGTATTTTTAGTTTCACCCAAACTCCACCTGGAGGGCTAAGTGCAGGTTGGAAAGTGATAGTTGTGATCACAGTAGCCACCACCATTAATGAACCACGCGTCTCTTCTAACCAATCACCCTTGTAATTCAAGTAGTCTAACCATCTGCTACACCTTCCCTTGCTTGGCTGTGTTGGTGGTTGCTGATTTAGGGTGATCCATCGTAGTTGCCGATGGTGGTGTAGGATTATTATTATGGGCCATTACTATCTCAACACCACCGACTTCCATTTAAGTGTTTTGTACGGTGAAACTTTTGAAGTCTTTGGATAGAAATCTGTAATCTAGGGCTGATAGCGAGTGCTTTGAGAATTATCATTACACGAGAAGCACATAAATAGAGATGATGTAGCCCCACACACCACTGTTATATTATTGCTTGGGCAATACACCATCACCTGGGACGCTGCCGGCTCAGTACATGAGGCAAGTAGGCAATCACCTAGAGCTTCCAAATTTTATCAATAGAGATATTTTTATACCAATGAGAACATTAATAAAGTTCTAAATATTTACTAATAAATAAAAAGTAATTTTTATTAATAAAAAACTAGAAAAGATTTTTTTTTTAATAAATGTGACAGTGACAGTTCATTTTTCTCAGTTTTATCATATGGAACTTATTAATCTCCCATATACAAATGCCAAAAGTTCACTAATAAATAAATTTATACTTAAATTTATTTAGAGATTAAATATATAGTTTTATAAAAATTTTAAATCATAATTTTTTAATATTGGTTGCTTCGGTCCAAAGTTGAGTCCTTGACTCTTTTCTTTTCTCTACGCTGTCTCTCTCCTCTTTTTTTTTTTTTTTTTTTTTTTTTTTTTTTTTTCTCTCTCTCACTGTGATTTTCTGATTTGGTTTGCTGTTTTATTTTATTTCAATTTTTATTATTTATATTTTATTTTTTTTATCTCTTCTTTACTTCTTTGTCTTACGGTCCTAGGTCCTAGTCTGCTAGACGTTTTAAAGATTACACATGTATGGCTTATTTTCAAAAGTAAAAGCAATACTATTTTGAACTCAATACTTTCATGAATGACTTTTCTTCAACTTGTTATTTGTATTAGATTAATATAGTATTAATAATATAAAAATAATAAATAAACTATTATTGAAATTAAGAAACATATATAGTATATTATGTATAAAATAATTTAATGTGCAAGTGAGTGTTTTTTTTTTTGGGGTGGGGGGTGGGGGAGTGAATCTTTGAAATGGTTATTTGATTATATGCTTTTTTATATATTGAATATTTGTTTGTTATTTTTGACAAATTCGATAGTAAAAATGAGAAATGAAGAATTTGAAGTTTAAATGTCTCTGTTAAAAATACCACGTGACGCAAGTTAAGTTTTCAAGGCACTTAACAATTATTATTTATTATTATTATTATTATTTTAATATCTCATTCAACTATTGTATACAGTATAATATATACTTATAGTATATATAGGCTAGAATAAAAATTATTAATCTTATTTTATGTTCGGTCCCTCCAAATACAAATTCTTAACTTTGCCATTGCCAGAACTAAAGAAATGAAAAGATAAAAAACAAAATCTCTCTCTCTCTCTCTCTCTCTCTCTCTCTCTCTCTCTCTCTCTCTCTCTCTCCTTGTTATGTGAACTTGACACGCAGCTATGGCGATTCACTATATAGATTGTCCAACATGTGATGGATCACATGCCTCTGTGAGGGTTGTGACGATCATTTTTATTTGTCTTCATAAATTTTGACACTAAAATAGCTAAATTTTGAATGAATAAATAATGTTAAATAAATTGAAGTAATAGATATGGAAGGAGAAGAAGAAAGAAAACAAAAAAAAAAAAAAAATTACATGGTTCAGCCTTTGACGACTACATTCAAGGGCGGAGCCAAGAAGAAAGACACAAAAAACATAAAATGAGTTTTAGAGTTCATATACATTTGTGGTAGACTTTCATTTATAAGAATCAAGTAGTAGATTTTGTGAGTAAATAGGAACTTCTCATTTTCAGCTCAATTTTGTAATGATGATATATGTAATTTGTTTGAAAAGTTCTATTCTCAGGATCTTATTAGACAAGGGGGAAAAATAAAGCTCATTTGAGAATTTAATTGTAACATTATGAGTTTGACTTGTCAAAGCATCAACATGGGAAAAATAATCGATGAAGTTTTGCAAATAATTTGATAATATATATGGAAAAGGAAATTCTTAAGAATTCAAAAAATAATAATGGATGTAGTTTATTTATTTGAAATTGTCATTGGGCATAACTTTGATAAAATATGCTAAGTTTGTTATTTATTTATTTATTTTGTTTAGCAAACTATATAGCAACTTGTGAGTTCCAATTAGCTTAACTGGTAAAGTCTCTAATGATTGAATAAGAAACCTGGAGTTTAACTCCTACCTATACCAAAAACTGATTGGTGTCTTGATTTGATGATAAAGAGTCATTATTAAAAGCGGACGTCATAGATTGAAACTATCTCAAAAAAGATTGTTTGTATATATATAGAGTAACTTTGTATACTTAATTAAATTTAAAAAGATTATAAAGCGCTTTTAAAAAATGATCTTATGTAGAGGTGTATGCATATAATATCAAAGTTGACAATTTTATATACAATAGTAATATATATTGATGGGCTTTCTGTCTTTATCCCACACACAGGGGCAAAGCCGGGGCGGGGGGGGGGTGAATTGCCCCTTTGACTCCACCTTAAAAAGTTCGTAAATACCATCCTACAGAAGTAAGCAAAACCCTATTAAATGCTTCATTTGTTTGCCTCCTCTGATATAAAGAAAAAAAATGCAGTCCCTAAAATAGCTTTGTTACCAAATAAAAAAATGGAAAAAGATTACACAACATTGACTCATTGAAGGATTTACACCACTATTAAACCATGCTACATCACTTCTATAATCTATATATCTAATAATAGGTGAAGCTGAGAGAAACTAAAATTAGAATTCCAAATTAGAGTTTCAATTTGCACCATATGTCATAAATTATTTATTCTTAAAAATTTTATTTCTTAATTTTAGCATCAAATGTGAGACCACATCATAAATATTCATCCAAATGAGTTATTAAGTACAAAATCAAAGAGTCTAAAATAAATGAATCATAAAAAAAAAAAAGTGCTTCATAATAATAAATAAGTAAATAAATAAAAAATATGGACAATTTACATTTTATACCTAATAATATCCTTACAAAAGTTTTTAAAGAGTTAACAAAATATTAAAATGACTATCAATAGAATTTAAATTATATATATATATATATATATTTAAGAATTATATTATGCATTTTATTGTATATCTTTAAGTGTATCTATAAATATGCATGGGGTTACAAACTATATATATTATAAAAGTTGGATCTTACAACTGGTGAATGCGTGCAATGATGACAAGTGGCACAATTTATATATATATATATATATATTTAGAATGACGTGGACAAATAGTGTCATATGACAAGTGCAATTTGTTCATAACACATCATATCTGACATGTGGCAATACATTTAATCTTAAATTGATGTTATGTTATAAATATTTTGCATTTAATACTCTTAAAAGTAGATGGTACATGTATATATAATTTAATTAATTAATTATATATATATATATATATATTACAATTTACTATTCACATTTGACCATATGATAATGAACAATATAATTATAAAATATAATAATAATTTTTAAAGAGCTACAATTTAATGGGTTTTATTTTCTATAATAAAAAAAAAAAAAATCAATGAGTTGTTATATCATCTTTTGTAACTCATAATTCCTCATTTTCTTTGGTATTGTAACTCATGCCTACTCATCTTCTCAAAAAACTAAAAAATGGAAACCTTAAAATTTATTAATAGATGATAATTGCACTATATATAACATACAACACTATGAACTCCAATTGCAACAAAAGAATCCTGACAAAAAGTTATGACTTTGTTAACCTTTCATTCTTTTTAAAGTTATTTTATCTTTTCTTTTCCATATTCTATCAAATTTATTTTCCTTTTTGAAGATATTTTCTATTTTCTTTGATAAATAAAATAGATAGAAAATAGTTTTATTTTAACATTGTTGTTGATGTTATTCATACGTAGAAAGTCACGAGAAATTCAACAAATTTTTGAAGCCAAGAGAGAGAGGCACATGGAATTTGTGAGTTTCCCATCTCTTAATGTTAATGGAGCTCTATTTCGAAACTTCCTTTTTTTAATTAGTGATAAAAGAAGAGGTACAAAGCTTTCCATACCATTTATCATAATGCTGAAGAAGTTCTATAAATGTAGATGTTCTTCATAGATAAGGTTATAATTTTTTTTTTTACATTGTTTTGTTGAATATGATTTACTTATTTATTTTAACATATTCGTTACAATTTATTTGAGCATTTACTATATATATATATATATATAAACAAAACATTCTACAGAAATTCAAACACAAAATAATAAAAGAACACGTAAAATAACAATAAAAAGCCTTAGTATATAATAATAATAATAATAATAATAATAATAATAGTAATATCTCTTCTCAAATAAATACTCCTTTTTTATTGTTTAATAAGATGTTTACTTATAATATTTATAAATTACAATAACTTGAAAAAAAATTGTGAGCCAATAACTAGTTTGTTTAAAAAAGAAACTTTTATCAAGTCCCATATTTAAGCATGTCACATCTATTCATGGAACGTTTATCCCAACTTTCTTTTCTATTTATTTCATAAATTTTCAATTGATGGTGGGTCTTATATATTAATATTTTATACGAAATAATTAAAAAGAAAACTAACTATATCCTTGTACTATAGTCTCAGACCCTAAACCTCCACTATCTTCTTTCTCTTCCATATCTTAGAAATTTCAATTTCAAACTCTAGGTCAGAGGTTTCTAGACTACAAATCCAAATTTAAATACTTTGAAGAATAGAGACAAAAAAGTTAAATTGTACATATATATTATTTAAAAGCAATCAAAGCAATAGACATGTATACAACTTTAAAGGCATATTGCTATACTCTTAATAATTTTACATTGATTATTTCTCAATATATTTGAAAAAATCAAATTAGATATCTAAATTTTATGTAATTAGATTAATATCTTACTTTAGTTGTTAGTAACTATGAATTAGTTATTTTTCTTTCAATATGAAATATATATTTTTATTAAATTGAAATTATGAAAAATCCTTAGTATAAGAATGAGTTCAAATCAAATTCTAAACAAATTGGTATACATTTTTTTTTTTTTAATAAATAGTCTTTATATCTTGCCTCTTATGAATTGAAATCTTGGCTTTGTCACTACACGCACACACAGTTATGTGATTTG
The DNA here is from genome assembly GCF_002906115.3 of Quercus suber. NCBI lineage: Eukaryota > Viridiplantae > Streptophyta > Magnoliopsida > Fagales > Fagaceae > Quercus > Quercus suber. The sequence goes on from NW_027069619.1 coordinate 15,945, forward strand.
AGTTTGTCATCATGTATTAATTTAATAGTTCAATCTCCCTAACTTAAAATTCTTGTCAAAAAAAAAAGAAAAAAAGAAAAAAAAAGACCTAGAAGGGTAGAAACTAGCATAACTAGGGTTAGGTAATGTATTTTACGCTAAATTGGGCCACTTGAATCATACATAAAATAATATAAACCCAAATATAACACCCACTAAGGTAGAAATATAATAATACTTTTGGTTTGGAATAAAGCTCTTGAAGATATAGAATAGTCTGGGTAAGAAACACTATAGACGTGGCAAGTGATAAGATGATAACGTGACACTAATGTACGAAGGTTGATATGACAGTCACTATTGGGTGACACTTGGCAAGTGACATCATGGATGATGTTGCATTGAAATTGAATCAGCGCATGGACATGGAGTTACGCTTGTGCCACATAAAGTGGCACAACTTATGCCATAATTTGCTTATGTGGTGAGTTGTGAACGATAGATGAGTGATAGTGGGTCCATGTGGAGACATTTTTTTACTATTCACAACTTGTCATGTTGGCGAGTTGCCACTTTATGTGGCACTAGCATAGCTCATGGACATATGATTAGATCTTCAAAAGACATATTGAAGGATGTGAAGGGATGATATTTTTATTTTCTGTTCCAAAAGTTGAAAAGTGGGCTGGCCACTTCAAAGTTTCCCACTTTTGAGTTTTGGTGAAGGACCACAAAATGGCCCACGTAGGAAACATCCTGATTGAAACCCAAAGAAATCCCATGGTGTATAAGCTTCGGATACAACCATGATTTGCCATGAATGTCAATAGTGGATGAAACATGACTGCAACTGGTGTGACATTGCCATATATGGGAGACGGTGTAGCAGATCTCCAGAATTTGTGCTCCATCATTGTAATGGTCCAAGCTGGCTGCACGACAGATCCATCAAGAAGTATGACCTGGACAAACAGTAGTGTGACTTGGGAAGCCTCCAATTGATTAGTTAATAAAACATATGAGAGATATTAAGAGAGAGCACAACAGTAATATAGAAGCATAAACAATGATAAATAGATGATAAGGAAGCAAAGAATTCAAAAAGTTAAAACAGAGTATGGAATATGAAAACTGAAACTGATAAAATCTTACTTGAAAATACTACCCAGGAGAGAGCACAATAGTAATATAGAAGCATAAACAATGATAAAAATAGATGATAAGGAAGAAAATAGCAAAACAGATATATTCAAAAATAAGTTAAAACAGAGTATGGAATATGAAAACTGAAACTGATAAAATCTTACTTGAAAATACTTCTGTCTTTGATTAAACTTGAAAACAAACTGTCTTTGATACAAGCTTGAAAATAAAACACTGTCTGAAGAGTTACAAGATTACAAAATAAACTGTCTGAGGAGAAAGGTTACAAGATTACAAAAAGGGAAGTTACAAAAGTCTTTCTGAGAGAGAAGTCTATTACAAAGGCTTTCTTAAAGGTTTTCTAAAACTTGGACCTTGGAATTGGACCTGAAATTTGAACCTGTCTTCTGTCTTCGGCGTCTGTCCTTTTATAGATGAAATAAACCATGGTAAGTCTTTAAAAGTAACCTGAGTTAAGTAAAGTGAACTCAAGTTAATCTGTCAGTAGAGTTTTAAACAGTGGGTCTTCAAAAGTAACTCGGGTTAGGTAAAGTGAACCCAAGTTAATCTGTTGGTGGAATCTTGTAGAATCCTGAATAGTAAAAGTTTTACTTTATGAACAGTAACCTGTCTGGAATCTTTGTGTGCTAGTAAATAGTAGTGCCATCTCTCTGTCTCTTGTCTTTTGTACTGTCCTTGAATAATAGTGTCAATTGTCTGTAAATAGTAGTGCCATCTGTCTGTCTCTTGTCTCTTGTACTGTCCTGGACTGGTCTAGATTTGAAAATCCTTCTTACATGTGGATTGATATTGTCTGTGTATTCTGTAGTTGTCTATTATTTTGTCTTGATAATATCATAGCTATTCTGTTAATATGTCTGAGAGAAACCTTTCTGATCACCGCTTGAATTCTGAAGGGATATTGTCTCTATTGAGACGCCTTCATGCTTTGACTGAAATCTTTTAAAGATTTCTGTTTGGGCAAAATATGGTCATAGAGTTTAGCCTTAGAATGGCTATCTTGCTTGCCAGGCAATTGACCATTAATTTTAAAATTAACTAATTAAGACTATTATGTAAGCATTAATATCTACAGAGGAAGTAGTGTTTGAGAAGGAACAAAAAGGACTGAAAGTCATGATTTTATAGTACAAGGAAATATCATGACAAAGAAAAAATAAGGGATGATACGTAGGAAGCTAGATACAAAAGAGGAAGGAGGACAAGTCAACAAAGGGAGGAAAATTTATCATAAAACCTTGAAAATTATATATATATATATATATCTATTTATTTAGATACTACTACTACTGGGTAGGATAGTATCATCTATCATTGAACTTGTAGGAATCTCATCATCTGTTATTGATTCAATTTTACTAATACTTGTGCCGGAATTGGTGGTAGCAGAAATTTAAAGAATACTTCTGTTTCCAAAATATTAGTACTTATTCCATTGTCTGTCGTGAAAAATGGGTAAAGTAAAGCCAAAAAAGGATTTCCTAGTATAACTTTAGAGGACAACTTATCTGTCAGGAAGAAAGGTGTTCTGAAATTGATGCCATTATTATGTATGTATACCTTAGTTAGTTTATTACTTATTTTAAGTCTATCACCATTAGCCTGAGTTAATCTGTCAGTTGTTGATTCATAATACTTAGAGGGTATTAATCCTTCTTGTATACAATTCATATCAACACCTGAATCAACAAGGGTAATAATTGTCAATGAGAATTCTTTATTAACAACTAAGGTTATCTCAGTATACCATTTTTGAAATATCATTCTATCAATTATATTTAAAAATTCATCTTTATAGTCATCTTTATGAGAACTCTCGCCATTATAAGTTTGTCTGTCAAGGAGAGAGGAATCAGAGGAATCTATCAAGGGTTTATTACAAAATTTAATTCTGTCTTTTATGTTAATTACTTGTGCAGCTATTTGGTCAATCATGCCTTTTAAGATGAAATTTTCTGATTTTAATTCCTTCAGTTCATTTTTTAAATTGTTAATTTCTTTTTGCAAATCTGTCACAGTTGTAGTTTATTGGGTTTAAATCTATCAGTAATATCTAAAAAATTATAAGTTGACTTATAATCCTTTAAATCTGTTTCAGATGTGTCAACCTGGGTTAGAGATTCTTTTAATTTAGATAAATAATCCTTCCTACTCTGTGAATCTGAAAGTTTGTCTATTAAGTCCATTATTATATCTTCTTGTAAAACTATAATTCTAGTCCTTGATGTTTACCTAGTGAGCTCTTTTGGTTTCTCAAGTTTCAAATGAGCTCTATTTGTCCCTAATGTTTAAAAAAATGAGCATTATTAGTTCTTCTATGAACTTCTGTTAATTAGTTTCATTGCCAATGAGTTTAATGAAATAATGATGTGACATTTTTTAATGAGGTAGAAAATGCTAGAGATGCCATGTAAGTTTTTAAAAGCTAAATTGCTAAATCAAATTTATTTACATTAATTAATTTTAGTTATTAAAAAACAATTTCAAAAATTCCCAATCTCATCGATCATTTCTAGATTTCCTCCTCACAACGGCACCAATCTTGAACTGCACCCAGATTGGGATTGGGTTTCATTATCTCCATTAAATGCATATTATTGTTCGTTAATTACATAGACAATAAAACTAAAACAAGTTATATAATGACTAATAACACTTATTTGAAGCTCCCAAAATATAACATAATTGGGGCAAACTTAA
>NW_027069619.1:19812-158321 GCF_002906115.3 Quercus suber
TTTTTTTTTTTTTTTTTTTTTTTTTTTAATATATATATATAGGAAAAACTAAATTCTAGTCCTTGATGTTTACCTAGTGAGCTCTTTTGGTTTCTCAAGTTTCAAATGAGCTCTATTTGTCCCTAATGTTTAAAAAAATGAGCATTATTAGTTCTTCTATGAACTTCTGTTAATTAGTTTCATTGCCAATGAGTTTAAGAAATAATGATGTGACATTTTTTAATGAGGTGAAAATGCTAGAGATGCCATGTAAGTTTTTAAAAGCTAAATTGCCAAATCAAATTTATTTACATTAATTAATTTTAGTTATTAAAAAAACAATTTCAAAAATTCCCAATCTCATCGATCATTTCTAGATTTCCTCCTCACAACGGCACCAATCTTGAACTGCACCCAGATTGGGATTGGGTTTCATTATCTCCATTAAATGCATATTATTGTTCGTTAATTACATAGACAATAAAACTAAAACAAGTTATATAAATGACTAATAACACTTATTTGAAGCTCCCAAAATATAACATAATTGGGCCAAACTTTATTAATATCTCTCATATGTTTTATTAACTAATCAATTGGAGGCTTCCCAAGTCACACTACTGTTTGTCCAGGTCATACTTCTTGATGGATCTGTCGTGCAGCCAGCTTGGACCATTACAATGATGGAGCACAAATTCTGGAGATCTGCTACACCGTCTCCCATATATGGCAATGTCACACCAGTTGCAGTCATGTTTCATCCACTATTACATTCATGGCAAATCATGGTTGTATCCGAAGCTTATACACCATGGGATTTCTTTGGGTTTCAATCAGGATGTTTCCTACGTGGGCCATTTTGTGGTCCTTCACCAAAACTCAAAAGTGGGAAACTTTGAAGTGGCCAGCCCACTTTTCAACTTTTGGAACAGGAAATAAAATAAATCATCCCTTCACATCCTTCAATATGTCTTTTGAAGATCTAATCAATGTCCATGGGCTATGCTAAACATAAACAATGATAAAATAGATGATAAGGAAGAAATAGCAAAAGAGATATATTCAAAAATAAGTTAAAACAGAGTATGGAATATGAAAACTGAAACTGATAAAATCTTACTTGAAAATACTTCCTGTCTTTGATTAAACTTGAAAACAAACTGTCTTTGATACAAGCTTGAAAATAAAACACTGTCTGAAGAGTTACAAGATTACAAAATAAACTGTCTGAGGAGAAAGGTTACAAGATTACAAAAAGGAAGTTACACAAGTCTTTCTGAGAGGGAAGGCTATTACAAAGGCTTTCTTAAGATTTTATCAGTTTTAGTTTTCATATTCCATACTCTATTTTAACTTATTTTTGAATATATCTGATTGCTATTTCTTCCTTATCATCTATTTTATCATTGTTTATGCTTCTATATTACTGTTGTGCTCTCTCCTGGGTAGTTAATGGTATCAGAGCCATTAACTACCCAGGAGAGAGCACAACAGTAATATAGAAGCATAAACAATGATAAAATAGATGATAAGGAAGAAAATAGCAAAACAGATATATTAAAAAATAAGTTAAAACAGAGTATGAAATATGAAAACTGAAACTGATAAAATCTTACTTGAAAATACTTCTGTCTTGATTAAACTTGAAAACAAACTGTCTTTGATACAAGCTTGAAATAAAACACTGTCTGAAGAGTTACAAGATTACAAAATAAACTGTCTGAGGAGAAGGTTGCAAGATTACAAAAAGGGAAGTTACAAAAGTCTTTCTGAGAGGGAAGGCTATTACAAGGCTTTCTTAAAGGTTTTCTAAAACTTGGACCTTGGAATTGGACCTGAAATTGAACCTGTTTTCTGTCTTCGGAGTCTGTCCTTTTATAGATGAAGTAAACCATGGTAAGTCTCCAAAGTAACCTGAGTTAAGTAAAGTGAACTCAAGTTAATCTGTCGGTAGAATATTGAACAGTAACATCTCCAAAAGTAACCTGATTAAGTAAAGTGAACTCAAGTTAATCTGTCGGTAAGAATCTTGAACAGTAACTTAAAATATCTGCCTTGTCTTTCTAAACTACTTTTGCGCATAGTAAAATTTGTCTATCTGTCAAGAGGCATGCTAGTGAATAGTGATCTGTCTTGCGTCTTTGGTGAATAGTGATCTGTCATATGTCTGTCTTGGGAAAACTCTTCTATCTATCTTCTCAATCTGTATCTGCATAGTATCATAATCTATCGGATCAGTGTTATCCTCATACTGCTCATGCTCATGGGGCACTCTAATCATTGCATAAAGCACAATACGAAATCAGAATGAAAACAGGAACATGATCCTTGGCTGTCATAATCTGGGATCTTTAACAATCCTTCTTTTCCCAATAAGCCTTCTTGCTAAAGGTCCTGACCAACACAGCTATCCTGTCAGTGTAGCCATATAAATGGAAATCGCTGTCTAAATCTTTCTGTACTTCATAAATTGTTACACTTGAAATTTAGACCATTCTTGAGCCAGAGCACTTGGTATCTAGTGATAAGTAAGTATCTCCTGATACCAGTTGTTCAGGAATAAGCCCAATCATGAATAAGAACCAAAATATGTGCTGGCTGAAATTCCATATAATAGCTAGTGTCCCATACTGGAAGTGTACTCCAGATTTCCAATCTCATATAATTAAGTCCTCCAATCTGTGCTGCCGCTTCTTTAATGACTTTGGGGAATAAACTAATCTGAATTAAAAAAAAAAACCTAGTAGGGTATAGAAACTAGCATATCTAGGGTTGGGTAATGTATTTTACACTAAATTGGGCCACTTGAACCAATACATAAAATAATATAAACCCAAATATAACACCCACTAAGGTAGAGATTTAATAATACTTTGGGTTTGGAATAAAGCTCTTGAAGATATAGAATAGTCTGGGTAAGAAATATTACAGACGTGGCAAGTGATAAGATGATAACGTGACACTAATTTAAGAAGGTTGATGTGGCAGTGACTATTGGGTGACACTTGGCAAGTGACATCATGGATGATGTTGCATTGAAATTGTATCGACGCATGGACATAGAGTTATACTTGTACCACATAAAGTGGCACAACTTGTGTCACAAGTTGCTCATGTAGTGAGTTGTAAATGGTAGAAGAGTGATGATTGGTTCATGTGGGGACACTTCTTTACTATTCACAACTCGTCATGTGGGCGAGTTGCCACTTTATGTGGCACAAATTATGTCACTTTATGTGACACTAGCATAGCTCATGGACATATGATTAGATCTTCAAAAGAGAAGGATGTGAAGGGACGATTTGGGCCTTTTTATTTTCTGTTCCAAAAGTTGAAAAGTGGGCTGGCCACTTAAGTTTCCCACTTTTGAGTTTTGGTGAAGGACCATAAAATGGCCCACGTAGGAAACATCTTGATTGAAACCCAAAGAAATCCCATGGTGTATAAGCTTCGGATACAACCATGATTTGCCATGAATGTTAATAGTGGATGAAACATGACCGTAACTGGTGTGACATTGCCATATATGGGAGACAGTGTAGTAGATCTCCAGAATTTGTGCTCCATCGTTGTAATGGTCCAAGCTGGCTGCACGACAGATCCATCAAGAAGTACGATCTGGACAAACAGTAGTGTGACTTGGGAGCTTCCAATTGAGTAGTTAATATAACATATGAGAGAGATTTATTAAGTTTGGCCCCAATTATGTTATATTTGGGGAGCCTCAAATAAGTGTTATTAGTCATTTCAATAACTTCTTTTAGTTTTATTGTCTATGTAATTAACAGAACAATAATATGCATTTAAAGGAGATACTGAAACCCAATCCCAATCTGGGCGTAGTTCAAGATTGGTGCCATTGTGAGAAGGAAATCTAGAAATAATCGATGAGATCGGGAATTTTTGAATTTTTTTAAACTAAAATTAATTAATGTAAATAAATTTGATTTGGCAATTTAGCTTTTAAAAACTTACGTGGCATTTATAGCATTTTCCACCTCATTAAAAAATGTCACATCACTATTCTGTTAAACTCATAGGCAATGAAACTAATTAATAGAAGTTCACAAAAGAACTAATAATGCTAATTTTTTTAAACATTAGGGACAAATAGAGCTCATTTGAAACTTGAGAAACCAAAAGAGCTCACTAGGTAAACATCAAGGACTAGAACTGTAGTTTTGCCTAAAATAATCCTACTTTTTTTTTAATTAAAAAAAAAAATGCTTGACTAGTGTTATGTGTGTGTCAATAAAATTGAGAGAAATCAAATCATTTATTAATCTACCCATGATAACTTGACCAATTAGTTTATAGAGGATTAGCATGATGCTCAAGTTTCAGGTAACGCGTTCATTGCTTTATTACCATGGTTTTTAAAAAAAAAAAAAAAACTTATAACTCCATGCACATGCATGAATACACTTAAAAATATATAATAAAATGCATAATATAATTCCTATATATTTAATTTAAATATTATTGTTAGTCATTTTAATATTTTGTTAATTCTTTAAAAAAATTGTAAGGATATTATTAGGTATAAAATGTAAATTGTCTTTATATTTTTTTAATTATTGTGAAGCACTTTTTTTCTACGATTTATTTGTTCTAGACTCTCTGGTTTTTGTACTTAATAACTCACTTGGATAAATATTTATGATGTGGTCCTCATTTGATTCTAAAATTGAGAAATAAAACTCTTTAAGAATAAATAATTAGGACACATGACACAAATTGGAACTTTAATTTGAAATTCTAATTTGAGTTTCTCTTAATTTTACCTATTATTATATATATAGATTATCTATGATATTATTGTATGGATATGAGTTGTTTTTATTTATTTATTAGGAATGTCGTTGCTTATAGTTACAAATAGTTTCACAAGAAAGTAAATATTAGAAAGAAAAAAATGCAACCTTAGGCTTTAGCAATTGGTTAGTTTGTAAGTACAAGTTTTTGTAGGGTAGTTAGGTGAGAGTAGAGATACGAGGTTAAGGGATGAGGTTTAAGTCTTTAATAAGAGTTTCATACACATATATTTAGATTATGAAGAAAAATGATTTCTATTTTTAAAAAGAAAAGAAAAGAATATAGATCTATATAGTTTGTTGGAAGCAAGTCCACATAACAATATAGCAAGCAAAAAAGAAAAAAAAGAAAAAGAAAAAAAAAGAAGGATTTACCGAAAAATAAATAAAATTATAGGGGACTCCCGATTGCATAAGCAAAATGCTTCTAAAATTGTAAAAAATGTTTTGAAATTGTAAAATGGTAATTATTATTATTATATTTTTTTAAATAGTTGGGTTTTGCATTTTTTCCTCCCACCTTTAAGAAGCCGCAAAATATAGATCAAATAAAAATTGAACTCAATTGAAACTATATACAAATTATTTCACAATGAAAAAAATTTATTATTATTATAAGTGTGCCGAATATTACTTAACAATATTTTCCTAACAACCGGTGAAAGAGAGGTAAATAAAACCTAAATACAAAAATTTAATTAGCAATTTAAATCTTAAAACACAAAAACAATTTTAATACATAAATATGATTCATTGAAAATTCAACTGGCACTTTGACGCGTGAAAAGATCTTCAAAGGACACGCGGAAGCTAGTGATTTGTGAAGGGATGTTTAGTGCTTTTTTAGTGGCTGCACCAAAAAATGTAGAGTGGGCTGGCCCTCTTATGTTTCTCATTTTTGAGTTTTGGGATGAGAAAAGATCAGCCACTTTGGGATTAGAAAAAAGTCAGAAAAGAAACTTCAAGCAAGCTTTGGATACAACCGTGCATGATTAGCCATGAAGGTTGACAGCGGATGAACCATGGCTGCATCTGGTGCGACATTGCCGTATATGGGAAATGGAGTCGCAAGTCTCCAGAAGCACGACCTGGACAGAAAGTGGCGTGAGCCTAGGACTAGGAGTGGGTTTGAATTTGATGGCCATGGTGAAGGTTCAATGGTGGACTCTTGAGTTTTGAACGGAGATATGTCGAAGGCAGTGGATTGAGGCCAAAGTAAAGTACTTCTGATATCATGTTAAATAAATTGAAGTAATAGATGTAGAAGGAGAAGAGGATAGAACACAAAGAAATATACGGTTTGGCTTGACGCTTAGCTAAATGCATGAGGCAAGTAGGCAAGGCCGGCTCAAGAATTGTTCATTTTTACATTTGGGGACCTTAAGAATATAGAATTTATACCCCACTTCTTCATTATATGTGACAATAATTGTTCATTTTTCTCAGATTTAGAATGTAAAACCAAGGCCGGCTCAAGAAGTTGTAGGGCCTAAGGCGACTATTTTAAGTGGGGTATATATTCTTATATTTTAAATATTAGTAAAAAATTTTATTCACTCTTAGTATTTTTTTTTCATTTAAAATATTTTTTTAGATGAAAAATTACAAATAAAAATGAATCAATTGTATTACTCAATGACTATACAACTAAAATAAATACTATCTATTTAGTGAAGCAATCAAATACTAAAAAATTATCATTCCCAAAAATTATGATTGAAAATTTTAATAAAATTATATATTTGATATCTCCAAATAAAATTTGAGTATAAATTTATTTACTACAGTGGGATTAATGATTTCTTTCAGCATTTTTGTATGGGAGATTAATGAGTTCTACTGTAGGTATTTCTCTAGTTTATTGATAGTAGTAGAGGTTGGGCCTCTTCAAACCTTTGTGCTTTATAGTTCAAGCTTCTTGGAAAATTTCATATAGACACTTTTTCCAAAAGCGAGGGAAAAATTCATGATGTGTTGTACATTTATGTGGAGAAGACCCCTGAACAGTGCTGCCTTAGTTATCTCAACTCACAGAGAGTTAGAGAGGCTGTTCGATAGGACAAGCACTTAAATAGTGGCTTGGATGATCAACCAATGGAGGGCTAAGATCATTAAGAGGGAGATATATAATGTAAGAGACCCCTAGAAGGAGGAGGATTGAAAAAATCAAGAAAAAACACTGTAATAATCAGGAATCAAACTTGTAATCAAACTGAAGAATAGTATATAAGAATTAGTTTCCTTGGACTCTGCCAAGGACGTATTTATTCAGTTTAAACTTGTTTAGCTTCAATCTTTTGTCATTAAGACCTATTTTATGTGTTATTTGACTAACTAAAGCCCAGTTTTCCAAACTCATTCTCTACAAATTTATTGTTTTGAGCTTTTTGGGCCTAAGTCCATCCACCTTTTGGGCTAAGGAACTCAAATTTGGTCCTTACAATTATTAATATTATTATTTTATATATTAGATTATAAGATTTATATTAAATTTTAAAAGGCTACTTTTAGTTCAATTAATTACATAGAATATTTATAATTAGGTTGCATTATTCAGTTGGACTAGGTAATGCACATGACAGACTTATTGTGGCACTTAATGGTCATATAGGCAATTCTACTAATGGTGGGCTACTGATGCCTAAGGCATATAATTTTAGAATGTAAAATTTAAATTCTGAAATTTTAATGTATAAAATTTAAAGACTTCCGAATTTTTGAAGGTGTAATTTGCATTTTATCTTTTTAATAAAATTCAAACGTGATTGGCCTACCTCTTTCTCTCAGTTGGGAAAAGTATTAGGTAGTTTCAGAGCATGCTGCAGCACAAAATTATTCTTCCTCACTTACCGATTCTGCTAATGCTCACTTGTTTCCCCAGTGCATGGACTTTTTTATCATTTAATTTTTCTCCAGGTAACATGCAACGTGCAGTTTTAACTTTTATGTTTCTATGGACTGACTTCTTAATTCTTCTCCGACAACTAACAAGAAGACCAGCCTTGCCAGCCGCCACTCACTACAAAAAAACGGGTCTATAGCCGCGTTTAAAAAACGCGGCTATAGATCCCAAAAACGCGGCTATAGGATAGAGCCGCGTTTCCTATAGCCACGTTTACAAACGCGGCCTAATCACCGCAACAACAGGCCTATGGCCGCGTTTTTGAAAAACGTGGCTTTAGGTATGACCTATAGCCGCGTTTTTCTAAAACGCGGCCATAGGTCATACCTAAAGTCGCGTTTTTATCCCTGTAAGATGTATTCGGCCCTATAGGCTTATGGCCGCGTTTTAATAAAAACGCGGCTATAGGTTCTCTTTGAGCTGCGTTTACAAATGCGACTAAGGCTGCGAACCTATAGCCGCGTTTTTAAAAACGCGGCTATAGGTTGTCTAAAAAGGGTTCTATACCTGCTTTTGTACAGAAAACGCGGCTTTCAAGCTACATTTGAACAACCTATAGCCGCGTTTTTTTTTTCTTTTTAGTTTTTCCTCGCCCCTCCAAACATCACAACTTCCTGCTATATTATACAAGTTCCTAACACAACTCCCTGTTACATCCCAACATCACAGGTTCCATGAAAGAGTTCCCAACAGCAAATCAAGAAGGATATATACAAGTTCCCAACCCAAAATTGCCCTTCAATGATTTTAATTAAATAATAATTGAAGAGCAACATGGACATGAAGTAAATTAAGCTTTCAAAATGTGTACACCACAATCTAAGGAGCCCTAGCTGTGAAAAGAAAAAAAATTTATCATCATTTCACCACAATCAAGAGGCTCTGCCTGTTTGGTGAGCATTGTTACTCAAATGGACAAAGGTAGATAGTTTTTTCCCATTAATCCCTGCAAAGATCTCTATTGATTAATTTTGTTGCATCAACCACCAAGTACTTAACACTTTAATATTTTACCACAAAAAAAGTAATCATCATCAAAAACATCTACTTGGCCACTATCACTTATTAGTAAATCAAAAGCACACAATTTGATTTAAAATATCAGTAAATGGTAAGGGACATGATGTGGATCTTCTAAAGAGGCTTACCTCCTGTCTTGTCAAACTTTTCTCTCTTTTAGCCTTTATTATGGGTACAAGCAACTCATTCACGAGCTCTAAGCAGTCTTTTGTTGGAGTCGCCACATTCATGACATGAGAAAGATATCTGCAAATAAAGCCAAGGTAAGTGAAAGCATTGAGAGGGTTAGAGCTCAGTTTAAAATTTATTAGTTACTTCTTAAAAAAAAAAAATGTGAACTATTATTAGTAACTTTGAACTGACTTGACAGAATTTAGATTTGTGTAGTACCTCAGCTTAGTATATGAAGCAGAAACACCATAATAGTCTGCAAATTCAGTCAACAAAAAATAGAATTAAAACAGGTAATCGGCCAACTTAGTATTAAAGCTCGAATTAAAACAAAAAAAAATATAAAAATTAATTTTCAAAAATTGCTTAATTGTAAGAAATGTGTAACTATAGTATGCAATTCACATGGGTTCTGATAACTCTTGCAGATTGACATGATGACTCATAGCATAGAAAATAGTGGAATGCTTCCCAGCCATAAACGTGTACACTTTGGACTTTGGAGAAAAATATTAAATTTTTTAAAAGTCTAATAAAATGACCTGTGGTGGTGAGTATGACTAAAGAGTGTTTAGCTCCAATTCCTTAGAAAAAAGAAAAAGAAAAAAGAGAGGTTATGATAAATGTTTATCCCACTTCTAGCCTTTTAATGCTTTAGTTAGCATTTTTATTGTATTGATTTGCAATAAAATTTTAAACCAATAAAATCAACTGAACTTTATCTTCACTACAAAAAACGCAAATTAGAAGAGCAACTCTCTTCCTTCAGCCTACCCATATTTCTTAAGTCTTGTTCATTTTCCTTTTCTCTTGGAACCACTAAATCAAGCCAAAGAGAAAATAAGACCCACATATCTGCAACTTCTTTTTAATTAGATACATATCTGTAGCTTCTAATGGAGAAAGAAAATAATTCACCATACATTTCATGTCAACAACTGTACATAAGCATATATCCTATTCCTCATCAAAACCCTATTTCCAGTAACAGTATTGTTTAATATTCTCCTCTGCTACTGTAGACTTCAACACACATTTGTATTGTCTTGCTCTATTGCACACATCCTAAACAATGAAAATTTGTTCTCCCTTACTTTATAAAAGGTTTTGTTCACTCTATTTTTCATAAACATGGCAAGTCAAGGTTTTAAGTCCTCATCTCACAATTCCATCATTCTCATTAAATAGCCTATGTAACCACTAATATACAGTATGTGAATTAAAAATTGTATTTCACAGAAACTCTTACAAGACAAGAATAAAGTACAAATAATACAAGACAAATATATATACTATTTGTTGTAAATTTCTTGACCTATTGTGGTCTCTTCAAATTGATCACAATATTGTCTCTTGCTATTTCAATAGTTCAACTTCCTACTCCAGTGAAGATTTGGAGTACTGAGGCAAATGAAGAGGCCAAGGTGACTGAATATTCCAGCAAGAGCTATTGCAGGTAGGGGCTGTCCTAAAAGGAGAAAATGTCTTCACAAGATTCCCAGAAAAAATAGGGAAGGGAATGAATGTTCGGCAAGGGAAGGAGTATGTAGATGATGCTGTAAAACGCTTCTTTGAGGCTGGCCTTTATGCCAAGAAAATGGGAGGTGATGAAGAACAAATTGTCCAAATGAGGCCCTCTCTCACTACAAGGCCATCAAAATCTCCAAGCAAAAATCCATAAAGAGGATGATGCTAAATGAAAAAAAAAAAGTGATAGAAATATTTGTTGAGAAAACTAGTAGTGTATCATTAGGTACATATGTACAAAACCACTAATAGTTTGTATGTATCTATTCAAATTAAAAGAAAGGTGAAACATAATTCTCTTTCCATCCCAAACATAATTAAGGAGTTCAAAATTCTTGATTTTGCAAATCATTCCTCATTGACTTTCCAAACTCAAAGATATACATGACAAAACAATTATTACGTTCTTTAATAGGACACCCAGCTGACTTATCAAATTCTTCTAATTTAACCATAGATTTAGTATAGAAGGGAGTGAACTTAGGATGCACATACATGACAAAAACAGAAACAAGTACAAGTACAGGTACATATATAATACATTGACATGGGTTAATTTTTTTAAAATTATAACACAATATGGCATACTATTACGACATGAATACAGTATCCTAAATAAAGTGTTTGTGAATCTTAGAAGTTCAGTTTGTGAATCTTAGAAGTGAACTTGACACACCGTTGGATGCAATATTTACGGTATATAACTTGGTTGTAAATAGCCCAACTTTTGTGGCCATGCCTTCTGAGGGTTGTGATGATCATATGTCTAGTTGTCTCCATGATTGACACCAAAATAACTAAAATTTGAACGAATATATGAAAAAACAACTTATAAAGTCAATTTGTACCCCTGTGGTCTCTTCATTTTTTAATATAAAAACAAATAAAATAAGCAATTTGGCTACCTAATTCCAATGCAATATAAAAATTTATTCGAGAATAACCTTAAATTTACTAGTTATTAAACTATTGCATGTTGATGTTTTGGGCAGAGACATGTGACAATCTTGACCCTGTGGCATTTTGGATTATATATATATATATATTTGGTGTTCAGTGAAGCTGGCAATTTGTGGACACATGATGCCCCATATATAATGGTTTATTTTAAAAATAAGTAAAAGAAGGTTATAAAAATTAATTAAGGAGTCAGCACTTACTTCATGCAGGTTTTTAAAGGAAAATCAAACAGAAAATTGAAAACCCTATTTATTTGATGGCGCATTGGATAATTAAGGAAAATTAACGCGTGCTTCGTTAAGGATAAGTTTGAGAGTATCGTTATGAAATAAAAAGATGTAAGGTACCCACGCATACCCAATTCTGTTATCAATCTCTACTATTACTAATGAATAGAGGTAATTTGGTATTTAATTGATTATTTTTTTAACAATGCAGTTAGGTGATAATTTTCATACATCGGGCAATTTGACCTAAATTTAAATCATGACAAAATGAGCATAGTACGTAATGACAGTGACAAAAATACAAAATTGATAACAAGTGAAATTAATAATTTTATTTTGGCTGAAGGGTTATGCAAAGCCAATCGGGCACACTGACAGTTGCAGGGCTGAACTGTGGGCACTAAGAGATGGATTAGTGTTGGCAAAAGAAATGGGGCTTAATAGGCTGGTCATTGAGCTTGATGCACTAAGTGTTGTGCTTCTCATGACTAATAACAGTGACAATTTGCTAATGGAACCTCTATTGATTGATTGTGGGAACCTGCTGAGGGAAATACCCAATAAACAGATTGTTCATGCCTACTGCGAAGCTAATTAATGCGCTGATGCATTGGCAAAGTTGGGAGCGGCTTCTTTGTCTTTCTTTACTGTGTTCTTGTGCCCACCATCTGTGGTGGATAGGTTATTAGCTTATGATAAAGCAAATATGTGCTGTAACAGACTTGTTAACTTCTAAATTTAATGAAATTTTCATGGTTTACCCAAAAAAAAAAATTATTTTGTTATTTAAAAAAAAAAATTAAAGTAGGTCAAAAGTTAACTTGTCTAATACGTTATTTGGATTGGGAAAATCAAATTTATTTTATTGTGGGGCTTATTCAAGAAACTCAGTAGGTCAAAAGTTTAACTATAACACATGTGAACCCAGCCGGCCAGCCTTATTACCAAGTGAAAGAATAATAACACATGCATGTTTTGCTGGAATTTGTAATTTGAATTTTTAGTTTGCAGATTCCGCTCAGAAGTACTGAAGGAATTTTTATTTTTAAATTTCTATAATTCCTAAATTTAGATTTAAAAATAAAAAATAAATCACACATCAAATAAAATTTAGAATTAATTACCATTTTGGTCCCCAACATTTGTCTTATATATCTAAATGGTCATTTATATTTCAAATGTGTTAGTTTAGTTCTTAACATTTTCATATTGTGTCAAAACTCATACAGGAGAAACACATAAAAGTTTCCAGCGACACTTCTTCAACTAGCATTGGTCACAAAGATGGCTAACTTTCAATAGAAAGTTTCCACTACTCATAGTTGATTAATTTAGTACATTGTGAAGTTAGATGTGAAATTGAGTATGTCCTGACATTTATTTTCTTATAAGCCCATATTTACTCTTACTTTAAATTATAATGATATGCTAATATTCAAAATCAATAAAGTGTGTATTATCTTTTAAATTAAATTAAATTAATCATGACTGACATTTTTCAATCATCTTCAATCAAATTTTCTTTTCTTTTCTTTTTTTAAAAATGAAAGAAATTGTAAGAGGGAAAAAAACACCAAAAAAGTAACAAACATCAAAGGAAATCTTTTTTCCAAACGTATACAAAATACAAAAGAGAAATTATCCATAGAGAAAAATAAAGATGCAAGAACCAACTATCCCAAAAATATTCTAAACAAAATAGCGTACTGAAAAATGAAAAAAAAAAAAACTCAAATTTGATTAGAAATTTTCATATGATAAATTGGAATTTAATATAAATAAATCAAGGTTAGACTCAATTCAAACTTGATTTCACAATATGCTAAAATGATTAATTGTGAGTGGTGGACATTTTCACCTACTACTTTTTATAGGACTCATCATTTTTTGTCCATCACACATGCGATAGTAGAAAGAAAAGCATTTGAAGAGATGAGATGAAATAGTATTTGTTTGACTTTTCTTATAAAATACTCAAAATTTAAATTAAACAAAAAATTTTAGGCAAAAATACAAAACTGACCCTCTAACTTTTACATTTTTTTATTTCAATCCTCTAACTGTCGGTTTTGTCAATTCAGTCATTTAATTTTCAATTTTTGTCAATTCAAGGATCTGTTATAAATCTGTTATTGCTGTCGTTAAACTCATTAAAACGACGTCATTTTGCATGTGATTTTTTTTTTTTTTTTTTTTTTTTAATTTGGAATTAAAAGAAAATATGAAAAAACGACGTCATTTTGCATGTGATTTTTTTTTTTTTTTTTTTTTTTTAATTTGGAATTAAAAGAAAATATGAAAAATATGAAAAAACATTAATTGCTTTATAGAATTTAAAAGAAAGAACAATCTGGACTCTTTTTTTGACGTAATAAGCCCATAGTCTCGACCTTAGAAATCCTATAAAAAAACAAGAAAAAAATTTACGCCACTAGTATTTAGATCAACACCTTTTAATTCAATCAATCTGAAAATTCAACCAAAACTAAAAACAAAATGGAGTCTTTGGTTTCTCTGAGAGCAACGGTTCCTTCTCTAGCTCACAGACCCAACAAATTATCTGTGAGAAAGTCCATTTCAATGGACTTGCCTACAAGAAATTCGGTTTCTGTTGCTTCTTCTTCCTCCTCCATTAGAGCTCAGCAGGTTTTCAAAAGTTTTTATTTTAATTTTTTAAAAACTGGTTTTGTGTAAATGCTTCAATTCTGAGTAATGGGGTTGGATTATATTTCGATTTCTCTGTGATTGTATGCTTTTTTTGTTTGTTTGTTTGTTTTCATTATAGTTACTTTTCCCTTCAATTCCTTTCTGGGTTTTGGATAATTCAATGTTTATAGTGAAATGTGTGTGGTATATAAGCTTGTTTTCATGTGGGTGTTTGAGTTTTCTGTAATGGGTTTCTATAAAGCAATTAATTTTTTTTCCCAAATTAAAAAAAATAAAAAAATAACCACATGCAAAGTGGCGTCGTTTTAGTGGGTTTAACGGCAGTAGTAACAGATTTATAACAGAGCCTTAAATTGACAAAAATTGAAAGTTAGAAGATTAAATTGACAAAACTGAAAGTTAGAGAACTGAAATGAAAAAATGTGAAAATTAAAGGATCAGTTTTACATTTTTGTCAAAATTTTAGTTTTATGACAAGTTATGATTGGTGGAGCATATAGTGATATACAAAAGTGGGACTGTAGTATACATATTTAAAATTAAATATTAAAAGAAAAAAAGAATTAGAGAATTAGAGAATAGTGTAATTTTTTTGAGAAAAAAAAAATTACACAATAGTATTTCATATGTGTGTTGGCACAAATTTTTTGAAAAAAATGCAGGTGAGGCAAGTATAATTTAATTTATAGACGGATCAAACCTCAAAATAGGAGAGGCTCGCTTCAATATCAACAATTATGGGTCCGAAAGATCAGTCTACACCAGTTGGTGGTCTTCCAATTGCTTCTATCACCATTTGGGAGTCTTCTTCAAAGATAGGCTTTGGAATAGTCATAATAGAACACACCAGTTATTGCTAAAAGAATCAAATTTATGAGGGAACTTGACCACATATGGATCCCTTTTTATTTATTTTTTATTTTTATAAAGTTTCTTGATAAATTGAGTGTCGAAGAATATGCGTCAAGGATAGATTAACAATATAACAGGTCCAATCTAGACTGGATGAATCCCTTGCACACTCCAACACCAATCTTGGTTAAAGTGAGAAAATTTAAAAACAAATAACTCTACTCTGTTACATATAATCTTTGTTGAGTACAATGAAATACATAATAATAAAATACATAGGATCATAGTTTGAATTTTCATTCCAACAAAAAGGACAAAAGATTGAAAAAGTAAATAGGAGGAAAAAAGAAGAAGAAAAGACCTGGACTTGGAAAGTAGCCTACACACTATGATACCAATCTCGTATATATTGATTGCTAGTAGAGCACTATATATATAACCAGCCATGTCACTTTCCAATTCAGAAAACGATTAAAATTTCAGCTAGTAATACAAATTGCAGTCTCCGGTCTTAGATTCGAGTCTGTCCAATCCGATCTGTTTAACTTATTGGCGCCTTTGTATGTATAAGGTGAACTTTCGTATCTTCACTACCAACCAGGCGAGTAAGCGAATTGTGTGAATCAGAAGAACCACACCAACCACAACCATCAAACTAAGCTGAACAAAAAATGCTATGGCCAACGTCGCGTTATAAGAAAACCCATTAAAAAAAGGAAATGGGATCAGCAGGATGAATGCATACAAATATGCAAAGGCTAAGAATGCGAGAGAGGTACAAATGGCAAATGTTAAGAGGCACATGCAAACCTTATTCTTAAGAGGAAATCCACTAATAAGCAAAAAGACGACACACACAGATGCAGTGAAAGAGACGGAGTTGAAAATCATGAAGATTAAGTACTCTTTCTTTCTGTCTCTGTTTGGGCTGCATGCTAACACTGAATTTCCAGCCTCACATATTAACTTTGCGTTAAATTCCCAAACAAAATTACCGTTTTCTTTTGGTTGCAAAACACCGCCTAGGGGGTTGACTGCTGGTTGGAAAGTGATAGTTGTGATGACAGTAGCCACCACCATTAGTGCACCTCGCGTCTCTTCTAACCAATCACCTTGGTACCTCAGGTACTTAAACCATTTATTCCACCCTTTCTTGCTTGACCTCTTTCGTTTTGCTGAATCATGGTGACCAACAACGATTTCTAGTGATGGAGAGAGATTATTTTTCTTTGTTATTCTTACGGCACAGGCATCCATAAAGATGTTTTGAATGGTGAAGCTTTTCCAGTCTTTTGGATAGTGATTTAAGACTTCTAAGGCTGTAAGACCCATCTTATTTAAGGCATCTGCTCCTTCTTTCACTTTAGACACAGAAAGCAAATATTTTACTATCTGCAAAAATGAAAATTTTTGTTTATAAAAGACAAAATATATTAACAAGATCTACAAGGATTTCATTTCCAAGTTCAAGGTTGCCAAATATTACAGGAAGCAAAAGTACAGTGAAGATAACTTCCATGAGAAGAGTAAATCCAAATCCATTGGTAAGTACTTACCAAAAGCATCAGGAAAATGCTTTACCTGTGGTAAGAAAGGTCATCCCCGAAGAGAGTGTAAAGTTAAGGCCAAGTCCCTTACCAATACCCTCATTAGCAACCAAGCCAAGGTTTCTTCTAGCACTGAAGAACCCGACAAACCTGAAACTAGGCTTCATAAACCAAAGGTAATTTCTAAAAAAGAAGTTACTATCAATGACCTTCAGAAAGAAATCAAAGAAACTAAGTCTGGGGTTATAATCCTTAAGAAAGAGTTAACCACCCTTAGAGTTGATCATGATCTCCTTAACCAAACACTGGAAGATCCAACTATAGTTCAAAACCAAGACCCTGTCTCACCTAATGACAAGTTCTTGACAACCATTAGTCGAATCAACTTCCAAAAATGGCACTCCAAGGTCAGGATTGTCATAAGCAAGGACTTTGAATTTGAGACCATTGCCTTAATGGATTCAGGTGCTGACCTCAACTGCATTCAAGAAGGAATCATTCCCTCTAAGTACTTCCAGAAAACCAGAGAAAGGTTAACTTCTGCAAGTGGAGGAAAAATGCAGATTAAATTCAAAATCCCAAAAGCCCATGTGTGTCAGGACAACACATGCTTCAAAACCACATTTGTCCTAGTTAAGAACATGACAGATAGAGTGATATTAGGAAATCCCTTTATGTGTCTATTGTATCCTTTCACCACGGATAGTGAAGGCATCACCACCAATCCTTTTGGCCAACCAATCAAGTTTAAGTTTCTTAGAAGACCTGAACCTAGAGACATTAAAACTCTCAAGGAAAATACTGCCTCTAAGACCCTTAACCTTATACAAGCCAAAATCTATTACCTCAAACACCTCTAGGAGGATTTGAAATACAAAAGAATTGAGGAACAATTAGCTTGTGAATCCATCCAAGAAGAGATCAGAAAGTTTGAAGAAAAACTAAGACAGGAAGTCTGTTCTGATCTACCAACAGCCTTTTGGCACAGGAAGAGACACGAGGTTGCTCTCCCTTATGTCAAAGATTTCCATGAAAAGGATATCCCAACCAAAGCTCGACCTATCCAAATGAATCAAGAACTCATGGATACTTGCAGAGCTGAAATTGAAGATCTCCTCAAAAAGGGAATCATCAGGNTTGACTCGGTGCGAAATGCATTACAAATATTTGACCAACTAAACAACATGTTGGTAAGAATATTGTTTTTTCATTGTATTGTTGTAAACTGCTCTGGTTGGTACATTGTATGGATGATTTTCTACACATGGTAGTGCGTTATTCTCCATTTTTTCTTCTCTGCTTCAAAGTTCAAACTTCATTGTCTATGTAGATTGTGATGAAATGATATGTTTGGCTATGAAAATATTAATGGGTTAGGTAGTAGGAATGTTGTTTTTATCTCTTCGTAATGCGGGCTTTAGTTCTATTTTGTTGATTCCTAATCGTATTTCCTCTGCTGATCATTAATTAGTTATGGCTTCGAAGAG
Organism: Quercus suber; assembly: GCF_002906115.3. NCBI lineage: Eukaryota > Viridiplantae > Streptophyta > Magnoliopsida > Fagales > Fagaceae > Quercus > Quercus suber. The sequence continues at coordinate 37,966 of NW_027069619.1, forward strand.
GGCTAAGAGGGGAAAATCCAAAGCTGCATCCGAACCTGAAGTGGTGTTTAATCAATTAAGGTTCCTCACGCCCGAAAATGAGCAAACCTTTGAAACCTTGATGAAGCGTAGGTGTATTTGGGGAGAAAGGCAAATCAATCTACATGAACTGCATCCTTTTGTTCGTGAGAATCTACAGTCTAGGCATTGGCTGTCCTTGTGTACAAACATACAACCCCCTCCAATTGACTTGATTAGAGAATTCTATTTGAATCTTTCAGTGCATGAGGATCGCGGTGGTCACAAAGTGGCATCGTGGATACGTGGTGTACCATTTACAATAACTAGGGCCGGCGTCTTTGAAGCTCTTGATGTACCTATAATTCGTACACCTACTTATCCATACTCTAGATCTCCTCGTATTGATGATGTTATGGATGTTCTCTATGGATGATCAGTCACTCGGGGTTCTGACCAAAGTATTAGCTCGAGTGAGTTAACTGAGCTTAATTATATATTCTTTAGGATAGCTTGTCACAACATTTTCCCTATCTCTCATATCCATACAATCCCTATAGACAGGTGTTTCTTTCTTTACACCCTCGTCACCAATAGTTCCATTTGTTTTGATTCCCTTTTCATTGAAACCATTGTGGAGGTGCGTAGGAGCAAGTATAAGAGGAATGGTCTATTCTTTCCAGTTCTCATCCATAGGGTCCTTAAATATTTATGATTAGAGAATTTTCCTTCCCAAGAGTTGGTTCACATCAAAGCCCCCATAGGAGCCAAATTTTTGAAGCAACGAAGTGCCCAAAAGAAGTTTGTCAACCCCAAAATGGAGGAATTCGTCCCTTATAATGACGTCACCCTCATTGGCAGACATCCATACCACCATGCAAGAACAAGGATTCACCAAGAGTTAGGCACCAACTGTGTCGGAGCAAGATGCAAATAGGAAAAAAGCTCCCTAACAAAGGGATATACAAGAAAATGAAGGCCACAGGTAAAATCTGCTTCGTAGAAACAAACTTGATTAGCATACGAGTGACAACCTCTTTCTTTGTCACTCAAGATCCTAATTTTTACAGAATCCGGGAACTGAAATCTATCCCTGATCCACTTCTTGTCCTTTTCAGAGAGAGAACAAGAGATGTTCCAGGCCTTATAGGGGTAGAAACAGAAGTGGCCTCCAAGACCACACTATCATCAAACAAGGATAACCCCATTTCTGGATCGCTTGACCTTACCTCAGACATCCTCAACAACCTAGCTACCTCAGCAAAATGAGAAACTAAAGGAAACAAGGAAGAAAGGACAGAAGTATACGAACAATCCTTCCTTACGAAGGAATTGATCCCCTCAAGACACTCCCCTTCTACAGACTCAAGTAAACTACCTAAATGAGCAAAAAAGAAGGCTATGGAAGGACAATCTACTCTAACAGCAGAATAATCTACCATGGAAGAACCAGAAAAGAAGAAGAAGCACGAAGGACTTACCAAGAAACGCAAAACATTGAAAGGAAGCTCGGAGGAGAAACAAACCCTAGAACAAAAAATTGAATAAAAATATAGAAGAAAGGACAGAGGAGGGAAAAATGCTAAAACAAGTGGCCAAAACTCACGTGGGAAAACCGAGACATGTTCGTATGTCGAATACATCCTAGCCGTACACATGGCACCCAACCACCTAGACATCAAATCGTCATAAATGTGCCGCACACAGAGTACGAAGCGTTAGACGAATTTGTTCTTATCTCATCTAAAAGATGAAATAACGAACAAGGGGGTATCTAATGAACCAGAAATTTATGGTTGTCATTATACAAAGATCGTCATTCACCTAGAGAAGACATTACACATTTATTATGATCATTGATAACTGCAGCACATCATTACCCATTAATGAGGCATACAACTATAATAGAGAAGATAACAGAAGCTAAAGGTACACATAAATACTCTACGAAATCATCCTCTACTCATTTTCTCTCTAGAATCTTTATCCTTTACTGACTTAAGCATCGGAGGCAGTTTGGCTGATGCCACACCGGCATGTTACTCTTCCACCCAGTTCATTTTGTAGGTTTCTCATCCACAGAGACGTCCCCATTCACAACATAGTCCACCCGCTATGACGAGGAGCTCAACTGTTGATTTTTTTGCATCATCACAGTTTATGTAAAGAAATTTGGGGTTAGCTCAACAAATTTGTGTTTCGTGTTCTAAAGTGATTTGCCCTGAGATGTATTAGTTGGGTATACAATTTAACAATTGTATAATTAGAGGTTGTTATTTTTTGTCATGTGATGCTGATGCCTTCAGTGCTTGCTGCTCGTCAGTGGTGATGCCACAATTCACTGGTGGCAACAAATGAGAAAGGCATATCAAACTCTCACAACAGAAAATATGCAACAAACAGATGATGATGGGTAGTGGTGGAGAGTTGAACTCTTGAAGATGATGGTGGAGAGTGGAGAATTAATTTAAGTAAAATTAGTTGACATGGCAAATAATAACACTATATTAATGATATGATAAGTTATGGTATGCTCACCGTTATATTTTAATAAGAATTTATGGTCATCGGTGGCACTATGTATAGTTTAGGATTGAAGTTTAAATGAACCCTCTACGTTGGCAATTTATTTTTTATATATAAAATATTTTTTAATGTTTTTTTATTTAACTCCTTTAATAAAAATTTGAACACCTTGATCTTAAATTTATTTTTAAGCCTAGCTGAAATAAGTTTAAATATGATTCTCTTAACAATATTTTGGTCTTTTTAAAATACTTTTTTTTTTTTTTTTATCCCAACAACAAATCAATTTTATCTAAAATATGGGGGAGTAAAAAATAGTAAATCCAACAATAATAGCAAAATTTGTTCATCTTAAACCTCAAAAAATGCTCATTTAGATCTTAACAAATTTTAGTATAAAAGTTACATTGTCTCTAAACAAATATGTAGAACATTATACATTTTTATGCAAAACTAATATTATACACTTTTGCAAATCTTACATTGATATTATTTAATCTACAATATAAATCTTATATTGATAGTACAATAGTACAATATAAACATTTAATTGTCCTAAACTAATAAATAAAAGTATTCTAGGTAGTATTAATTAAAGTTTCCTTAACAACAATAATTTATATATTCATTGTATTTAGAAACAATAAACGATTTTCAAGATTTAATTTTAACAACAATAATTAATATGTTCATTATATAAAGAAACAATATGTCTAATAAACTTATAGTTCATCTTTTATTTTCATGCTAGTCCAACCTATGGACAAAATTTGAAATAAGTTTGTAAATTATTGTACTTATCTCTTACCCAATATTCATCTTTTCACTGACTCCCTATAAAAATCTTAAAGGCATCCGAGAAGATGGACTGATGTTATGGAATTGTACCATAAAAATGGGCCAGCACTTCAAGTTACGCAGACTTTGATGCCCCTTTAGTTTTTCGTTCCATAGAATATTTGAGAGACACGCTAAATGTGTTAACTGTTCGTGTCAAATCAAGGGTTTAGCATCTTTTCTTAAGAATAATTTGTACGAGCAGAACCAAACTATTGTAGTATATGTACTATACTTTATATAAGGCACAAGAACATATAGACAAACATATATAATTTGTCACTTATTTAGCTCATGTAAATCTCAAAAAGGTTAAAGATACATATTTAAAGCAATTCCACTAGGGAGAAGGAAAGATTTGTATATAATCTTTCAAGAACCTAGTGATGGGGGACTATAGCTGGAATCTTAGTCACCCCGGCATCTACATCGTTGTTGCTAATTGATCTAGGATTCCAGCTATAGTTCCCCCTCACTAGGTTCTTGAAAGATTATATACAAATCTTTCCTTCTCCCTAGTGGAACTGCTTTGAATATGTATCTTTAACCTTTTTGAGATTTACATGAGCTAAATAAGTGACGAATCATATATGTTTGTCTATATGTTCTTGTGCCTTATATATAGTGTAGAATATATACTACAATAGTTTGGTTCTGCTCGTACAAATTATTCTAAAGAAAAGATACTACCCTTGATTTGACAAGAACAGTGGACACATTTAGCGTGTGAAAATCTGCAATAGTGTAATATAAGGATAAACTAAAAGGGGTATCAAATTCTGAGTAACTTGAAGAGCTGGCCTATTTTTATGATACAATTCTTTAACATCATTCCATCTTCTCGGATGCTTTTAAGATTTTTCTAGGGAGTTCCAACTCCAAAATCCAAATATTTCAACCATGTTTGCCCTGTTGTTCATACTGTTTACCACCATCATCGCACCACTAATTCCAACCCTCTCTTCACAACCACCACCACCACCACAACCCACCATTACTCCATGTCCACCACCGATACCGCCAGCAATTGAGTTTCCTCCGATCCAAAATTTTTCCCCATTTCCCCTTTTCACTCCATCACTACCAGATGACAACATATGGCCTCCACCAAGTCAAACACAACCAGCATCCGTGAGGTTTGTGCTGGGGTGTATCTTTGCTCTAATAATATTAATTAGCTTAATCGTAGTGGCGATTTACATTCGCCGACGAAAAGGACCGAAAGGGGACCAAGGGGATCCAGGGAAGCCAGGGCCGAAAGGGGATAAAGGGCCGAAAGGGGACAAAGGAGATCCAGGGTCACCAGGGCCGCCAGGGCCACTAGGGCCACCAGGGCCGCCAGGGCCACCAGGGCCGCCAGGGCCACCAGGGCCGCCAGGGCCGCCAACCTACGAGTACTACTCAGGACGCCAGGGTTGCCAGTGCCGCCAGGGCTGCCAGTGCCGCCAAGGCGGCCAGTGCAACCAAGGCTGCCAGTGCCATGTTAGGCTCTAGGAAAAGACAACAATAAATTTTTTTCCCTATTTGTTTGGATTTTTATAATTTTTTTTCCCCAGTTTCTACCATTTGGTTTGGTTTGAGTATTTGAGTTTTAGAGTTTTTGTAATGGGCTTTTTCTTTTTCTTTTTCTTTTCTTTTTGGGAATTTAGTTTTAGAGTTCTTGTAATTGGGTGTTAGAATTTTTTTTTTTTTTTTTAATCTTAGTTCTATTAATGGTATCAAAATCCAAACCGGACCGTATGGTCCGACCTGGTTAATGAAGAACCGCCCCTTGAAACAGTTTTTTAAACTCAAAACCTGCTCTGTACAAAAAATATAGTGAATCGTGTGAACCTGGATTTGAGAGCCATGGTCGGTCTCATGGGTTAGGCTGAAGCTAGAAAAAGAAAAAGAAAATGTCACGCCCCGAACCCAACTATAAAATAGGCACGTGACAACTGTCGCACGCTTATAAAGTAAACACCATACAAGTGTGCAAGGCATTCTTAACAACTAAAATTAATCCTCAAAATTAAATATAAAAATCTATAATACCTCAACAAATTCTTTATGAATAGATCTCCAATAATTTAATAGGAACAAAATCCAAACCTTATCTACATAATGCCAATTGGCCAATAAATATAAAACTATTAGAAGACTATCCAAATCCCAATATCTCAAAGCTTTTTTTCCTGCTCACAACACAACATCAAAACTCCCAAAACTTGTTATTCTTCACAATATGAAACTGAAGAGGAAAAAGGGGTGAGTTGATAACTCAATAAGTAACCAAAGTCCTAATAAGTTCTATCAAGCAATAGATCTGTAAAGTAATAAGATGAAATATGAGTCTTCAAAAGTTATAGTATACTATGGGTTTTCAAAAATAATTAAAGAAATTTCCTAGTCTTAGAATAATAAGTTGCAAATAGATCACATACTTTAATCTGACAAATATATCACAAATGGTTTAGAAAATAGTCAGTTTACCATATATTAAAGCTATAATTTACAATATGTTCCAAAAAGATACATAAGCAGTTTTAATGACTCAAAATAGTTCAAATACTCAAACATTTCCAAAATCACATATATAGTTTTAAGGACTTAAAATAGTTCAAATATTCAAACATAATTCATATTCTTAACAATCTTATGACTATGGTCACGCTATATCCCCGTAACTAGGCATCAGAGTACTAATGAATAAACCCTATTGGTTGGGTATCAGAGTACCAATAAATGACCCCCATTAGTTTGGGTATCAGAGTACTAATGAATAACCTTCATTGGCTGGGTATCAAAGTACCAATGAATAACCCCCATTGGTTGGGTATCAGAATAAATTCATAATCAGATTGTTCATAATTATATATGTGAAATCATAGTTTCTAACAAAAATATATCTTATTCAAATACATATATATAGTCATATATTCAATATTCAAATCTAATTGTGATATTTCTATAATTCTTTTACTTGAAATCAATATAGCTAAAAACAATTAAATAAAATATATCATATATTCAATAATCAGATATATTTTTGATAATTCTTTTTTTGAAATCAGTAATAAAATAGAAATAAAATTGTAACAACTATAAAAAATTTTCAATAGTTAAATTACGCAAAATAAAATCAATTAGGATAAGATTACTTATTTCCAAAAGTCATACCAAAATGAATTTTTTCCTAACACTTTTTCTAAAATCCTTAGATATCACCTAAAACAATTTTAAAATACTTTTACTTAATAATCAAATAATTTATAAAAAAAACTTATAATAATAGCCAACCAAAAGAGAGAGACTACTAAAAATATCCAATATCTATCCATCCCACGCCAAAATTTCACCTACTCATAATTTTTTTTTTTTTTCTCTCTCTCTCTCTCTCTATATATATATATATATATATATATATAATCTGCCACCATTAATACTTTACAAGATAAGGCTATAGCTCCTTGTGTTCTATCAGACTAGAAAGGACAAGGACGTGGGTTATCTAAGTACAGCACTTACATTACAGCTCTCTCTTTTTTTCTTTTTCTTTTTTTGTAGCCGGCTCATCTTCAACAAAATTCACTGTTACGTATAACTTTTTCTTCTTTGAACTTGTCAGACCTCAAACTTAGGCCTGTACTTACAGTACCTTTGCTTTTTCTACAAATCCATCAATTCGGCACAATTTCCTGACACAAATACTGTGCAGAAACTTGACCTCTCATCTGCTTAAATCTGCAGCTTCAATATGCGCTTATCACTGAACTTAGAAAAATTTACAGGTGGTCTGTCCAGTTTAAAAAAAATAAATCTAAACTTTTCTTCGTTTGCATTTTTAAAACTTTTGAATATTTAAATAGTTTTAATATTGTTTAAAATACTCACATAAAAAAAAAAAATTCTAATACTACATCAAGTCTAAATTTAACAAAAGAACAAAATTTTTTAGGCTTTTGTATGGAGAGTGTAATTAATTATTCTCTAATTCAGTCTTTTAGGTAATTTACTCTCTAAAAAATATTCCTCCTTATATGTTGGTTTAATAAGCTTATATATATAGTTAAGATTTCAACATTATTTTCTAAAAACTCTCTTATAATTAGAAATTATAAAATTGGTCCCACAAAAAATTGACTTAAATATCCCACCTTTTAAATCCTTTTTTTTTAGGGGGGGATTATAGAAAAAGATGGGGACGTTGACGCTATGCCATTTTCTCCGTTGAACTCTGGCTTTTTATCACTCATCCTTGCCACAAATCCGAAAGTGCAATCCCAAAACACGCCAAGTCCACAACATAAAGGGTCCGTTTGGATAGCACTTATTGTTGCTGAAAGTTGCTAAAAACTGATTGTTGCTGAAAACACTGTAGCAAAATAATTTTTAAATGTGTAAATAGTGTTGTGGGACCCACTTTTAATATTAAATATTGCATGAACAGTGCATGAACAGTGCGTAAACAGTGCACACACAGTACATACACAGTGAATTTTGTCTCCAAAGTCAAAAAAGCCGGCAGAAAAAAAAAAAAAAAAAAAAAAAAAAAAAAAAAAAAAAAAAAGCCAGAAAACGTGAATCATAAAACGTGCCGCAACTTAAGTGCACTCCCAAACGCAGGCAAAATAGAAATGAAAAGCACAAACCTTATCTTTACCCTACTTCTTCTGCGTTTTCCACTTTTCCTTTTCTCTAATCTTCTGTGTTTTCTTTTGGCATTTATTCTTTTTGCTTGTTTAGTGTCTCCTTTCTTCTTCTGTCACTGGTACCCAAAGCAGCAAAACCAAAAGAAATCGAAAGTCTAAGATTTTTTTTTTTTCTTTTTCAAATAAAGTTGTCTACCAATATGGCAGACACTACCCTTCCCAATGAAAAGGTTGGACATGTAGCCATGTTTCCACCCTTCATTTGCTTTTAGATTTTTTTAAACCATTTTCATTTAATTTCATTTTTTATAAGACATTTAAATATCTAATTGCATTATTTATTGGTACTACAAACCCACGTATTCATATGCTAAATTCATGTGTTATTGTAAATTAAAATTTATATTATAGATTAACAAATGCAAAAATTATACACATTTGCATAAAAATATATAATGTTGTAAATATTTGTTTTGTCTATAATATCTATTTTATAATGTAAATTAATAATTTTATTATTATTTTTTTAACAATTAATAATATTCTATCGATATAAAAAATACATTTGAAAGATGGTTTTTATTTTTATTTTTTGAACTATTTTAGTCATTTTCCTATTTATACTAATTTATTTTATTAATTTATATTTTAAATAATTTTTAAATTAATTATGACATCATCATGATTCAACCTTTGTCCAACCTCAAAATTTTTTTAACCCTTTTGTTCTTTGGTTCTTTGAATAGTCCAAATTTCAAAACCATTATATGGGTTTAATAAGTTGTGTAGAAGTTGGATGATTTTTTGTGTCGTTAAGTAAGTTCTTTCTTGAGAATTTATATTCAATTTGTATATGTTGTTAGGTCCTTTTAAGTAGAAATTATTAGGACCTAGGTCTCGAGTAGTCCCAACCAAAAATAAAAGGCCACACATTTAAAACAACTCTAATTCAACTTCCTAAATGAAAAAATGAAACAAAACCACATAAATTTAACTCTAGTTAAAAAAAAAAAAGAATTAATTGGAAAAACACAAATAAATTTAAGGCGTAAATGCACTTTTAGTCCCTACATTTTGACTTTTTTCCATTTTAGTCCCTACATTTTATTTTTTCCACTTTTAGTCCCTAAATCAATTTACGCATTCCATTTTAATCCTTCAAGCCCCATTCCATCACTAATTTAACGGGCAAACTAACGGATGAATAAAATAATTATAAAAAATTTACTGTAGCATGCCACGTCATATTATAATTTAAAATATTTATTTTTCAATTTTAACAAAATAAAAAAAGAGAAAAAAACAGAATTAAAAATAATAAAACACATCAATTCAGATCTAATTGAACACAATCAGCTCAAACCCAGATCCAAACACAAACTCAAATTTAAAAAAACATAAAGAACACAAATATTAATCTAAATCTTTCCTCTCCTCTGTGCCAAAGATCCAAAAATAAAACTTGAAGACCCCAACAAGAAGACCAAGAAAGGAAGGTTCCAGCCCAAAAACACAAAAAATTCTCTGATTTTTTTCATAAACCAGAAACCACAACGACAGATATTTCAACCAAAAGCCCCCCAAAATTGAATACCAAATCTGTAGAACCACCGCAACAAACCTAGGGCCGCCAACAAACCAAATCTAAACCCACCTACAAAGCCGATCTAAAACACAAGACCACCCACTGAGCCGATCTGAAGCCCACCCATAAAGCCGATCTGAAACTCAGGACCACCCATAAAGCCGATCTGGCCTAGGACCACCCAAAGCCGATCTTGAGAGAGAGAGAGAGAGAGGGAGCGAGAGAGGCTTCACCATGAGAGGAATTAAGAGGGAGGCTGAGTTTCGTGGTGGAACAGGGAGGCTATGCCTCGTTTTGGATCAAAGAGAGAGAAGCCGAGGTCTAGAGAGAGATGGACTCAGATCAGGTTTTAGGCCTCAAGTGTTCGAAGTGTGTGAGATTTAGTTTGGGTGGTAGAGAGATTGGAGGTGGAGGAAGCTCCGGCCATGGTGGCCTTGTAGAAACCCTCTTTTTGATTGAAAGAAAATATTTTTTTTTTGTTTGGAAATCAAAGATTGAGGTTGAATCTAGTGAAGATGATTGAGGTGGTGTTGAACGATCAGCTAGGGAAGAAGGTGAGAGTGAAGTGCAACGAGGACGACACCATTGGAGACCTAAAGACACTCGTGGCGGCGTAGACGGGTACCCGAGCCGACAAGATCTAGATCCAGAAATGGTACAACATCTACGACGGAGGGACTTCCGACCATATCACCCTTAAGGACTATGAAATCCACGACGGAGTGACCAGGTAAGCAGATCGGCGGCAGTGGATATCGCCGATTGCGACGAGTTGACCCGTTGACACGCTGAGCTTGTTGTGGGTTTTTCCATTGTGAGATTTTTTTTTGTAGTTTAGGTGTTTGTGTTTTTGTTTGTGAGAGATTTGGGTGTGAGAGAGATTTGGGGGCTTTGGAATTTATGATTTTTTTTTAATGGTGTTTTTATGCTGAATTTTCTGGGTTTAGGAATTTGGCTTCTGGGTTTATGAATTTTATTTGTTGGAGGTTTCGTTGTTGATTGAAAGATGAGAAAATCTGGGATTGAGTTGAGATTTTGTATATCTGGGCTTTGTAGTTTGAGAAAATCTGAGAAGATTTGCTGCTAGGTTTGTGTTTGTGTTCTTGCTGGAGATTGATTTGTGTTTGTGTTTGGTTGACAAGAAAGGGCAAAATGCAAGAAAATCTGCGCATGTGTTCTTATGTTTAAAATTTGGGATTGTGTTCTTTGTGTTCTTTGGTGTTCTTACTGAAGATGAATATAGATCTGGGTAACTCATATTTTTTATTTTGTTAAAATTGAAAAATAAATATTTTAAATTATAATATGATGTGGCACGCTACAGTAAATTTTTTATTATTATTTTATTCATCTATTAGTTTGCCCGTTAAATTAGTGACGAAATGGGGCTTGAAGGACTAAAATGGAATGCATAAATTGATTTAGGGACTAAAAGTGGAAAAAATAAAATGTAAGGACTAAAATGGAAAAAGTCAAAATATAGAGACTAAAAGTGCATTTACGCCTAAATTTAATTTATATACAGACAAGATTCAAAAACTTGAAATAAATTTGAAATCCAAAAGATCAATTGATCAGTTTGTATTTAGTTTTAGTGACCTTAAGTCTCTCCATAGATGTCTTTTTCTCTCAAAACTCTAGATTAGTTTCCTTCATCCACTCCACAACCATCACTGATCTGTCTTAGACTTTTATGGAAAAGAATATGGCTAATGAGTACAGGTGCTTACGCGGTCCGTAGACATGTATTTTAAACGAATTATGAAAATGAAGGCATGACAAATTCTAGACAAAGTTGTAGAGCAATTTTTTCTTTTTCATCAAGATTTTATTCTTCTGTGTATTGTTTTTGAAAGCTCACTTAGTGTATAAAACACTTGTGAATTTTTAGACCCCCAAAAACAATTTTTCCAATACAAAGCTTATATTCAAACAATTGATGTGTGGATGTTCATTCCATGTGTGAATGAGCATTGTGGTCACTTTTTATAGTTATTGTTCGTTTTTGGTCAAGCCATGGTCTATTGCTTTATTCCTTTTTGCTTGATCACATTGGAAGCTCGAAAATGTGTTGAAAACACAAGAGCAATTTGACCCCTAATTAAAATTACGGCTCGATAGATTTTACACTAACTTAATACTAAGTGCGGAATAGTGTAAATGCGAGCGGATGAACAAATAAGCTACTCTAATCCATAAATTAAGCAACACAACAGTATAATGGAATATTAAAGAGTAGGGAAGAAGGATGCAAACACAGAAAACACCGAGACGTGTTTTCGAAGAGGAAACTGAAGAACTTGGCGAAAAACCTCTCCGCTGCCCTCCAAGCGGAAATCGATCCATTAGACAATCAGTTGGGATACATGGGTTAATAAGAGACCCTCCAAGCCTAATCTACCCGATGTACCTAAGCCCTCCAAGCTCCTACTCCAACAAGGCTTCTCGGAACCGTGTCTTGTCTTAGTTCTCCGGATCCCGCAACAAGTTCCATGTTGCATCTGCCATCCTTAGCTTCTTCCAATGCTTCCTAGCAACTCCAAAACACTCTCTACACTCTGAATAGGTGTGTGTTGTGTTTGGGTACAAATCTCCTCTCAAGCTATGATAATGGTAAAGGGATGGAGAAGAGATTACAATGATTTCTCACTAAGGATGAGTAGCTCTCTCTCTTAAAAGATGGGTGTGTGTGTTTTAGAAAACCTCTGTAGGGTTTTTCTCTTTGAAAAGCCTCTCCTACATATGTGGGTAATGAGGGTATATATAGAGTGGGCAAGGATAGAGTGTATCAAAAATGACAGATTAGCTAAACAGAGCGTTTCGCGGGTATCTCGCGAGAAGGCCTTACCAGCGAGCTACTCGCAAAACACAGCTGTCTACATCTGTCTTGACTCTTCGCATTCCTGCATGTGCGGGGCATATGTGTCACTTTGCAGGAAGCTAAGTCGTGACATGCCCGCAAGAAATCTTCAGTCTTCAAATGCTTGAGTCTTCACTCTCTCTCTCTCTCTAACACACAACCCTTACAATGAAATCTCACAATAAATACAAGGTATAAACGATTGAATAAAATTACAATCAAATTTGGCACAGAATAAAAGCCAACAAAATACATAGTTGTAAATAACAACTTTACAATCTCCCCCTTTGCTATTCTGTGACAAAACCCTAAAACAAACTCTAGACTTAAATGTGAGTTTGGGAACAAAGGCAAAACTCACTCACACCTAATTCTAGATTCTGATAAGTTCTTGAAACATATGAACAAGTATCTCTTGAAACACAATAACGCACTAATATCATTGTATGCTGAAAATTTGAAATGCATATGGAGCAAATATAATGTGATCAAGCAAAATGGAATAAAAACAATAGACCATGGCAAGATCAAACAAGCAATCACTTATACAAAAGCGATCACTATGCTTATTCACACAAGGAATGAACATCCGGACATGCAAGATGATAAGCTCATTTGAAGAGTATCATTTGCAAATCCAACACTCAACCAATGCGAAATACACGAAGTATTTGCATCTAGGAACAATCCTACAAGGGCACAAAAGTATTCATCACTCAACCAATGCATAGAATGTATATGCATTTAGGAACAATCCTACAAGGGTACAAGAGTGTTGTACTGAAGTAAAATGTATGACATTAAACATCAAGTACATAAACATAAAGGCTGCATAGGCAATGTACTGCATACGTATGGCACAAACCATAAAATCCTACAAACATGCAATGCAATAAATCCTAAAAGCTTACAAAAGCAACATGGGTACATGAACCATACAAAATATGAAATACTTCCCTATCATATCACTCCCCTTATCATGAATTATAGGAGCTGTGATGAACTTGGAACATATATACCTGTAACTTGAAACACTTGGACAAAACACATTAGACCCTCAAGGTAAATCAGGTGATAAAAAGACAAGTATAATGTAATAAGTAAAATGCAATCAAGTAAACATGTTGTGAAACATATGAGTAACTTGATCAAACATATGACAGTCATATGAAAATGACTACAATGATCATATAGCAAAGCAAATGATCATCCGAACATGCAACCAATAAAGCACAATAGCATAAGGTTAAAAGCATGTCCAACACATAAGCATGATGCAATGAGAGCAATAAAGCATATCAAAGCACCATAAAGTAACGAGAAAATAAGCATAAAGTAGATCAAGGTTTTCTCAAAAAATGTCTTCTCCCCCTTGGTATATGCATCTCCCCTATGGCTTTCCCCCCCTACGAAGGTGCACAAGGTATAATTTCTCCCCCTAAGAGTGTGCACATGAGTCATATAGAAATGACGAAACATACCGGTATACTCTTTAGAGTATTCTCCCCCTTTTTGTCACGAATAGACAAATGAATCAAGAGGAAGGAGGGAAAGAAGAAAATATGAAGATGATGCATGAGGGGTGCAAGATGAATGAGAAAATGAAACTCAAACATAAGATAAAAACATTTTAAAACAATGCTACAAAGCATAAAGAACATGACATGCTAAGGATGATGAAACATGATGTAAACTTATACATGACATGGACACAAGAACATGTTATATGTGCTAAAAGGTCTAAAAGAACTTAACTAGCATGAGTGAAAGTAAAAACATGTCAAGTGTTAGAATGTGTGCAACAAGGTGCAGCTACTGTGCATCTAGTGTGCATGTGAGATGCATGACCAATGCATGAGCAAGGCACTCAAGGGACAAAGTATACAAAATACACCACTAAAGATCAAAACATGATAAACATTAAAAATTATGGTGATCCCCAAAGTTTGGTATTCATCGGAGTCCAAAACAATGAGAAAATGCCATTTGAGCATTTTATCAAACACTTAGAGTGCACACATTACACATGTATTATAAACAATGCAAGAACATATGAAAATCTTGCCTAAATACATGTTATTTTTGCCACAAGGGACCAAAATCCAAAGCAAATCATCATTCAAAACAAAGCCCAATCAAAAATATTGACAGAAAATAAGTTTTCCAACTCCCATTTGAGAAATTCCCAACTATGAACATAAAACCCCCCAAAAACGTAATCTAAGGATCAAAATCAATGAAAAGAGTTAAAGATTACCTTAGAGATGTTTATGGAATGAAAAACACTTGAATTTAGTTGGGTTTTGATGTAGAAATATTAAACTTGGGGTTTGGGAGAGGATGGGAGACGTTTAAAACAAATGACTCACGAAATGTCCTTTAAAAAGCTAATCTGGAAACTTTCGCTGGTATCTCGCTACTTAGAATCTCGAGAAAATTTCGCTGGTATCTCACAAGTAAGCCTTACTCGCGAAACAGTCGTGAAACAGTCGCAAAACTCTCTGTCCGAAGCTGAAAAACTTGCGAATTGGACCCTTTCACTCGTGATTGAACTTAAACATGAAATAAGTCACGAAAACACCTAGAAAACATGTTTTTCACACAAAAATACTTTAAAAACTTTGAAAAACATAGGTGATACAAATCACTTCCAAAGCAAACAAAAAGAACAAAAATCCTTTTAGTTTGAACCACATATGGTTGAGCACACACACGTCACATTTGAACATGTGCAATCACACAACTGAAATAGACATTCATTGAACAAAAGTCTTGTGTGTTGTGTGTGACGATCAAGTGTGGAATAATCCTTAGACTAGAGTGAAGCTTCAATGATCAATTCAATCGAGTCATACACAACTGATATGAAATCAAGTGGACTATCTCCGTTATAGAAATGAGTATATATGACCTCCCACACATTGAATACACAACTTAGAAGCTTTTCATTTGGCTTCTGCATAAGGCATAACAATTGGTCCATTTCATTTTGTTTGGAAAAAAGCATCTCATTTTGAGATTGGTGCTTGAAATTTATGATATTTCAATATTGATGATTAGCCTTTAGCTTTTTGAGCACCATACAAAACATATTAATAAGAGTCGCTTTCCCTTTTTCCTAGTCGAATAATAGTGTGTGCAACAGGCTTTTATAGTTTAATATCTCTTTTCATTTGGAGATTTACATTTGGTGAGCTCTTTTTACAAAAACATAAAAATAAAATGGGAAGAGATATAGACACAAGTCTATGCAAGTATCAAGACCAACAAGACTATTGACCAATCATTTATGACAAGCTTAAAGATCTATTTACAACAATCACACATAGTTTTCAAGATTTCTTCCACACAAAAATAGGTGCATACAGAACAAGCTAAGCTTGTAAATGCACTACGCCATTAGTACGAAGGTACTAGGCCAAACTCACATGAGATATGTGCTCAAACATATACGATCAAACTTTTTGAATTTTTCACTTTTTATGTGGTTTTGGATTTTTTACCCACACAAAACAAAGACAAAAAAGTAAGATAAAAACAAAAGCAATGCACACAAATAAATGCAAAATGCACAAATGCATGAAGATATGACATTCAATGCATGAAGGGTCCTATAAAGATCGAAAGAATTAGATCAAGGACCAAAGGAGCAAAAGCTCAACCATAGGAACCCTTCCTCATCCAAATGGAATGATTGCTTGGAATGAGTATCTCAAGAGAAGTGAGACAAGGGTTGGAAGAATGAGAACCGGAGATGTACATAGTCAAGAAGTTAAGAGCATTAAACACTTTTTTTAACAACATGCTATTTTCACTCAAATCCAGTTTATCATGCAAAGTACAACTTCCAAAAGGCTCAAGTTTCTCTTTTCTTTTAATTCTTTTAAGAGCATGAAACTTAGAGCAATGAGGTCTTAGATGACCAAAGGCACCACAATGGTGACAAACAAAGTGTTTAGGTCCATTAGGCTTTTCGGGAATGGATCTAGCAACTTTGTTTCATTCTCTCTTCAACTTAGAACATTGAGGCCTTATATAACCAATCACACTGCAATGGTGGCAAGTTGGAACAAACTTAGATCCACTCAATTCCCTAGGATTGGACCTAAACAGAGGCTTTGACTTAATAACCTTTTTCTCCACTTTTTGATTTCTTTTATGTGGAGGAATATACACTGATTTGTCCTTTGAGGCATAACACACATTAGGCACAGAATCGGGTACCACAACATGATTGAAACATATATTTTCATCTTTTTTAACAATAGGTTCAGCAATCAAATACTTGGCATGCATCTTAAGAGATTCATTTTCAGATTTAAGATCATCAATAAGTTTGTTAGACAAAACAAGTTTAGCATCCAAGTGCATATTCAAACATTCAAACTCTTTCAGCTTTTCAAGAGAAATTTCAGCAAGTTTTTTATATTTCTCAACCAATTTGTTGGATTCATTGAGCTTAACAATCAAATCATCATTTTCACAAAATAACTTGCTCAAATCCTTATGAAACTTCTTAGCATTTTTTTTCAAGAGTTTAATGTTAGGAATATCAACAACACTCAAGGATTCAAGTAACATGTCATCACAATTATGAGGGTTAACACTCATAGAGGCATTTTCACAAACACACGGCATGTTACACTCACAAACATCCATAGAAGCATACAAAACACTATCCATGGCAAAACACACACGGGTCAAGAATCACACTTAGGTAATGAAACCAAAACAAGTGTACCCGCTCTGATACCAATTGGAAGCTCGAAAATGTGTTGAAAACATAAGAGCAATTTAGACCCCCAATTAAAATTACGGCTAGATAGATTTTACACTAACTTAATACTAAGTGCGGAATAGTGTAAATGTGAGCGGATGAACAAATAAGCTACTCTAATCCATAAACTAAGCAACACAGCAGTATAATGGAATATTAAAGAGTAGGGAAGAAGGATGCAAATACAGAAAATACCGAGACGTGTTTTCGAAGAGGAAACTGAAGAACTCGGTGAAAAACCTCTCCGCCGCCCTTCAAGCGAAAATTGATCCACTAGACAATCAGTTGGGATACATGGGTTAGCAAGAGACCCTCCAAGCCTAATCTACCCGATGTACCTAAGCCGTCCAAGCTCTTACTCCAACAAGGCTTCTTGAAACCGTGTCTTGTCTTAGTTCTCCGGATCCTGCAACAAGCTCCATGTTGCATCTGCCATCCTTGGCTTCTTCCAATGCTTTCCAGCAACTCCAAAACACTCTCTACACTCTAAATAGGTGTGTGTTGTGTTTGGGTACAAATCTCTTCTCAAGCTATGATAATGGGAGAGGGATGGAGAAGAGACTACAATGATTTCTCACTAAGGATGAGTAGCTCTCTCTCAAAAGATGGGTGTGTGTGTTTTAGAAAACCTCTCTAGGGTTTTTCTCTTTGAAAAGCCTCTCCTACATATATGGGTAATAAGGGTATATATAGAGTGGGCAAGGATAGAGTGTATCAAAAATAACAGATTAGCTAAACAGAGCATTTTGCAGGTATCTCGCAGGAATGCCTTACCAGCGAGCTACTCGCGAAACACAGCTGTCTATATCTGTCCTGACTCTTCGCATTCCAGCATGTGTAGAGCACATATGTCACTTTGCGGGAAGCTAAGTTGCGACATACCCGTGAGAAATCTTCAGTCTTAAAATACTTGAGTCTTCACACTCTCTCTCTCTCTAACACACAACCCTTACAATAAAATCTCACAATAAATACAAGGTATAAACGATTGAATAAAATTACAATCAAATTTGGCACGGAATAACAGCCAACAAAATATATAGTTGTAAATAACAACTTTACAGCATTGTACTTGCTCTATATGCATTACAAGTGTTCTGTATACAATGATCATACTGTGTTATTGTGTTTTAGAAGATATGATAATAGCTTAATTTTGCATATCTATATTATTATTAAAAAGCATTATCATACTTATTTTGAGTTAATTTATACATTTTATAATTGGTTTTAGAATAATGTTGAATAATTAATTTTGTGCTTAATTGAATTTTAATGCGTGAATTTGACTTTTGTAGGATAATGAAACTAAATAAGTAGATTTGTGCAAAGAAGAAAGCTAATGGATTTTAATTTTATAAGGGTCATGATGAAGTCAAAGAAGGCCAACCCAATTAAATTCAAGTCCAATTGGAGCAAGGAATTAAAAGAAATTTGCATCAAATCCAAGTTCAATTTGGATTAGGATTCCAGCCTGCGTACCAGTTAGTATTTGGAGCATAACTTTTGGCTCATATGTCTAATTGAGATGATTCAAGTTAGGCTAGAAAGCTAACTTAAAGGGCTACAATTTTATTTTATTTTATTTTTTTACAAAATTCTGAATTCGGAAGTTACATGGGCCAAAAATGTCAGTTAGGTGAAGCCTAAAAACCTGGGATTTTCTCCAAACGGGAATTCAGCTTGATATAGGATTCCTTGACCTATTTAAAGGCTCATTAGGGAAAAATTTAGAGGAGAGCTGTTGTAGAACATAATTTAGGTTTTCTTAAAGTTTATTTATAGTTTTTAGAGTTTTATTTGTATTATGGCTTGCTAGAAGCCTTGATAAGGCAAGGGGTGAAATCTAACCGTTTATTGGTATGTTCTTAACAATTATTTATTGGTTTTAATGATTATGTTTTTATGCCTTTGATTGTTTTACTCATCTAGAAAAGTGTTTAGTTTTGTATAATCCTTTGATTTATCGTAGACTCCGAGCACGTTAAATGCTTAGTATTCCCTGCAAACTAATTTACTAGTTTTGTTTTGCCTAAAATCAATCAACTGCATTAAATTACCTTAGACAATTACTTCTTGAGTTTTTATTTTAAATCATCTGACTAAGATCATCCTTCTTATGAATTTTAGTTGAGTTATAAAATAAATATTGTTAAGACTACCAATAGATGTGTTGTGTGTGGATCCCTAAACCTTAGCGCCTTAATATATTGTTATTTTCTCTTAATTTGAATTAATTTTACTAAACCATAAAAAATCTCTTCGGTTAAACTTTATTATTTTAGTTTTATTCTCTTGTGGTTTGCTAATCAATTTCCTTATCCCTGTGGATTCGACCTCGGATTTACCAAGTTATTACTTCACGACAATCCTGCACTTGGGAGCATTATTTAAGCCGTAGCAAATTTTTGGCGCCGTTGCTAGGGATTAGGTGATTAGAGAAGTGTTCCACTTTGTTTGGAGAGGTTTTCGGCATTAAATTTCTTCACATATTTGGTATTATCTCTCCAACTCTTTTCTTTTTTAAGTAGTTTAGTCTTCTTTTAGAGTTTTTCTTTTATTTTTAACTTCTTTTTATTGTTAAGGGTAATTTGTTTTCTTTTGTTTTATTTTCTTTTTCTTTCTTGCTTTACTATTGCATGAGTGTTTGGTGTCGTGATAGTGAATAATTGCTTGGTTAGAATTGATTCTAATAATTTGTTTGGCAATTTATCTGATTCTTTCACACATTCTCACACACATGATATCATGGCGGACTTAGAGAGTAACCATGGTGGTGAGAATAATTTAAATAATGAAAACTTCCATGCTCACCAACCCATTAGAACTCTCAGGGATTATTTGCTACCTACTATAAGTAGTGCACCATCATGCATCATTTTTTTAACTAATGCAAATAATTTTAATTTTAAGCCTAATATGATTTCATTACTTCCTAAATTTCATGGCTTAGATTTTGAAAATCCTTACCTACACTTTAAGGAATTTGAGGAGGTATGTTCTACCTTCCATGACCAATCATGTAATGAAGAGACCATTAGATTGAAGTTGTTCCCTTTTTCTCTTAAAGACAAGGTAAAAACTTGGCTTAATTCTTTAAGACCTAGGTCAATTGGTACTTGGCAAGACATGCGAATTGAATTTTTAAAGAATTTTTTTCCAATTCATAGGACTAATGCACTTAAAAGACAAATAATGAATTTTTCACAAAAAGATAATGAGAATTTTTAAAGAATTTTTTTCCAATTCATAGGACTAATGCACTTAAAAGACAAATAATGAATTTTTCACAAAAAGATAATGAGACATTTTATCAATGTTGGGAAAGATTTAAAGATTTGCTTAATGCTTATCCACATCATGGCTATGAAACTTGGCATATAATTAGTTTTTTCTATGAAAGTTTAACTCCAAAGATGCTCCAATTTGTAGAGAGGATGTGCAATGGAGAATTTTTGAATAAAGATCCTGATGAGGCTTTTGATTATTTTGATCGCTTAGCTAAGAATGCCTAATCTTGGGATACCACTGATACCTCAGATAGGTCTAGAGCATCCACCAACCCCTCTGGGGGTGGTAAGTAGCAACTTAGGGAAGATGATGACCTTAGTGCTAAGGTGGCTAGTCTAACTTGGAAGCTTGAAGCCATGGAATTAAGGAAGGGCAATGGAATCAATACTATGCCTAAAATTGATGAAGTTTGTAGAATTTGTGAGACCATGGAACACCCTACCAATGAATGTCCTACAATTCCAGCTTTTAAAGAGGTGTTGCATGATCAAGCAAATGCTATGAACATGGTGAAAAAACCATACCTTTCCCCCTATTCAGAGACATGCAATTCAGGGTGGAGGAATCACCCAAATTTTATTTGGAGGAATGATAATGTGGTTGCACCTCCTACACATGGTACTTCAAATTTTGTTCCCTATAATCCCCCTCCAAAGAAGAGTCTTAAGGACACTTTGCTCACTGAAAAAGAAATAAAAAAAAAAAAAAAAATTGTTCCTGTATCATTTCTGCATGAATCAAGCTGGAGCATTCTTAAAAAGATTTTACAAAATAGTAAAAAAAAAATTCTAGCTTCATTTTTAGCCAAACCGAGCCAAGACATACCTGTTGGGAAATTTAGACCCCAGTTGATAGAATTAACAAGTTTTAAACCCAAGTTGTTAGTTAGATTTATTATAAATAAAACTTGTTAAAAACAAACAAACATCAATATCATATCAAAATCATGCAGCAGAAATAATAAATAAGACAAGATATGATGATCCAGGAAAACCAATGAAACTAACCAGTTTCACAGTAAAAAATCTAAAGGGAAACCTTCTCAAAAAGCAATCCACTATAGTAAAGAGAAGTTTCAGATCTAGTACAAAACTTTTGTCCCTAGACTCTACAATCCCCGTAGATGAACTCACAACAGAAACCTTTTACTGCTTCAGAACCTCTGAACTCTTCAATATATGAACGCCACCTTTTGATATTGCACGGATCCCAATACGTGACTAACTCCTTTGCACGAATCCTAGTACGTGACTCACTCACCAACTTGAGGAAGAAGAATGTTGGCTGCAAAGTTCTTCACTTCATCAACAATAAAGATCAAGAAGTACTTGGTTACAAAACCCTAAGGCACAAAGAATCAGTAGCTTCTTTCAAAGAGAATAAGGTATCGGTCATCTTTTGCATATGTTCTCTTTGTATTCTCTTATGTGACAGCCTCTAAAATAAGCCTTATATGGGTCTAGGGTTGTGAGAAAAGAAACCCTACATAAATACATAAGCCTAGCCCAAAAATTAGATCTGAAAATTCTGATTTCCCGTAACCTCGATCAATCAGGAGGTGTCAAGATTTAAATCTCGATAGATAGCCAGCTGTCGGGAGGTGTCGAACAGCTGTCGAGCTATCTGTCCACAAGTGTCGAGTTATCTGTCCAGCTTTATTAAACACCTTTTCTTCACTTGTTTCTTAGTCCAATCTTCATGGGTTTAATACTAGACTTGAACAACATATTTCTTCAAGTATTAAACACAACTTAGATCTATCCAAATATAAGTAAAGTGCGTTTGTCAAAGGCTTAGCCAACTACATAAAATAGTGATATATGTTCTTAACAAGTGAAACATATATGTCCTAAAAATACCTAAAAAGAGAAAAAGAAATTCGTTCCGATATCATTTCTGCCCAAACCGGGCTGGAGCATTCCTAAAGATATTTTAAAAAATTGTTTAAAATTAAAAAAAAAAAAAATCATTCTAGCATCATTCCTAGCCGAACCGAGCAGGGAAAGATTGAAAAAGAGAGGAAAAAAATTTCGTTTCGGTATCATTTCTGCCCAAACTGAGCTGGAACAATCCTAGCAAAATTTGAAAAAATAGTTAAAAAAATTAAAAAAAAAAAAAAAATTCTGGCTTCATTCCTAGCCAAACTAGGTCGAGACAGACCAAAAAAAGAGAAAAAAAAAATATTTTCGCTCCAGGGTTTATTTGCAACCTACTAGGAGTAGTGCACCATCATGCATCATTTTCCCAACTAATGCAAATAATTTTAATTTTAAGCCCAATATGATTACATTACTTCCTAAATTTCATGGCTTAGATTCTGAAAATCCTTACTTACACTTTAAGAAATTTGAGGAGGTATGTTTTACCTTCCATGACCAATCATGTAATGAAAAGGCCATTAGGTTGAAGTTGTTCCCTTTTTCTCTTAAAGACAAGGCAAAAACATGGCTTAATTCTTTGAGACCTAGGTCAATTGGTACTTGGCAAGAGATGCAAACTGAGTTTTTAAAGAAAATTTTTCCAATTCATAGGACTAATGCACTTAAAATACAAATAATGACTTTTTCACAAAAAGATAATGAGACATTTTATCAATGTTGGGAAGGATTTAAAGATTTGCTCAATGCTTGTCCACATCATGGCAACGAATCTTGGCATATAATTAGTTTTTTCTATGAAAGTTTAACTCCAAGGATGCACCGATTTGTAGAGATGATGTGCAATGAGAGTTTTTGAATACATATCCTAATGAAGCTTTTGATTATTTTGATCTCTTATCTAAGAATGCCCAATCTTGGGTACCACTGATACCTCAGATAGGTCTAGAGCATCCGCCAACCCCTCTAAAGGTGGTAAGTACCAACTTAGGAAAGATGATGACCTTAATGCTAGGGTGGCTAGTATAACTAGGAAGCTTGAAGCCATGGAATTAAGGAAAATCAATGGAGTCAATACTATGCCTAAAATTGATGAGGTTTGTAGAATTTGTGAGACAATGGAACACCCTACCAATGAATATCCTACTAAGCTTTTAAAGAGGTGTTGCATGATCAAGCAAATGCTATGAACATGGTGAAAAAAATCAAACCCTTCCCCCTATTCAGAGACATACAATTCAGGGTGGAGGAATCACCCAAATTTTAGATGGTGGAATGATAATGTGGTTGCACCTCCTACACATGGTTCTTTAAATTTTGTTCCCTATAATCACCCTCCAAAGAAAAGTCTTGAGGACACTTTGCAACAGTTCATGCAGATTCAATCCACCATTAATAATCAAAACTCACAAGCCATAAATCACATTAGGAGCAGCTAAAATGACCACATTCATGAGAACGATAGAACAGGGTAAGTTTCCATCTCAACCACAACCAAACCCCCAAGGTCAATTTTGTGTTAATGATTGTAGTTCCTTTAAAAATAAAGTGAGTCAAGTTAAATCTATAATTACTCTTCGTAGTGGAAAAATCATTGAAAAAGATATTCCTAAAAGCAATACACATGATGAACCTTCCAAAATAAAGAGTAATGATGAAGTCCTTGAGCCTAAATCTAATGAAATTGAAAGGTGTCCTATCCCTGCTCCCTTTCCCCAAAGGTTGATTCCACCTCAAAAAGTGAATCAAAATTTTGAAATCCTTGAAGTGCTTAAACAAGTTAAAGTGAACATTCATCTTTTGGATGCCATTAAGCAAATTCTATCATAAGCTAAATTTTTGAAAGATTTGTGTACTATTAAGCGTAAGCTTAATGTACATAAGAAGGCATTTTTGACTGAACAAGTTAGTGCAATCATTCAAAACAATAAATCTTCTAAGTTCAAAGATCCAGGTTGTCCTATTATTTCATGTGTGATTAGTAATTCAAAAATAGAGAAAGCTTTGCTCGATCTTAGGGCAAGTGTGATTATTTTGCCGTATTCAGTGTATGAGCAATTAGGTCTAGGTGAGTTAAAACCCACTTCCATAATTTTACAACTTGCCAACCAATCTGTGATTGTTCCAAAGGGTGTTGTTGAGGATGTTTTGGTTCAAGTGGACAAATTTTATTTTCCTGTTGACTTTATTATATTCGACATGCATCCTGTTTCTAATGCTAATTCTCAAATATCTGTGATTTTAGGACGCCCATTTCTTGCAACTTCTAATGCATTGATAAATTGTAGAAGTGGAGTCTCAAAATTATCTTTTGGGAATATGACCCTTGAGCTTAATATTTTTAATACTTGTAAGCAACTTAGGGATGAAGAGGATGTGCATGAAGTTGACTTAATTGAAACACTTGTTCAAGAACAATTCAACAAAACATGTTTTTCAGATTCATTAGAATCTTGTCTAGTCAATTCATGTGATTTTAATTTTGATAAGAATTTCGAAATTGCCTACATTCATTGTCTTCTGGAATCTGCACAGGAATTGGAAGCGAGCAATTGGAAATTGAAATATGAGGAGTTGCCACCTTGTGAGATAAAGGATTTGCCATCTACTGAGCAAGTACCAAAATTGGAGTTGAAGCCCTTGCCTATTGAGCTAAGGTATGCTTTTCTAGGAACCGATGAGACTTTTCTTGTGGTAATACCTTCTAAACTTGACTCTTTGCAAGAAGGTAAGTTATTAAATGTTTTGAGAAAATATAAGAGTGCCATAGGATGGAATATAGCTGACATTAAAGGAATTAGCCCATTGGTTTGTACTCATAGGATTTATTTAGAGGACAATGCTAAACCATCTAGGGAGATGCAACGTAGGTTGAACCCTACAATGAAAGAGATAGTTAGGACTATAGTGCTTAAATTGTTAGATGTGGGTATCATATACCCCATCGCAAATAGTAAATGGGTATGTCCTACTCAAGTGGTGCCTAAGAAATCTAGAATAACTGTGGTAAAAAATGAGAATAACGAGTTAATTCCAACTCGTGTCACAACAGGTTGGCGCATGTGTATTGATTATAGAGAATTGAATACAGTCACTAGGAAAGATCACTTCCCTTTACCTTTCTTGTATCAAGTTTTAGAGAGAGTAGCGGGTCATGAGTACTTTTGCTTTTTAGATGTGTATTATGGGTACTATCAAATTGAAATTGCACTTGAAGATCAAGAGAAAACCACATTTACTTGTCCTTTTGGTACTTTTGCATTTAGGAGGATGTCACTTGGTTTATGTAATGCACCTGCCACTTTTCAAAGATGCATTCTAAGTATTTTTAGTGACATGGTAGAGCATTATTTAGAGGTTTCCATAGATGATTTTTCTATGTTTAGTGACTCTTTTCATGAATGCCTTTCTAATTTGCAAAAAGTTTTAACTAGGTGTGAAGAAAAGAATTTACTATTAAATTGGGAAAAGTCTCATTTCATGGTCACAAAAGGGATTGTATTAGGTCACATTGTTTCTTCAAAAGGCATAGAGGTGGATAAAGTAAAAATTGAGTTGATTGCTAATTTGCCTACACCTAAGACTGTTAAAGATGTAAGATCATTCCTAGGACGTGCTGGATTTTATAGGAGGTTCATAAAAGACTTTAGTTTCATATCTAGACCTATGTATAACCTCCTAACAAATGACACTCCCTTTGAATGGACCCAAGCTTGCCAAGAAGTTTTTGATAAGCTAAAAGGCATGCTTACCACTACACCTATCATGCAACCACCAAATTGGACTTTACCTTTTGAAATTATGTGTGATGCAAGTGATTATGCGATTGGAGCTGTTTTAGGGCAAATAAATGATAAAAAATCTCATGTAATTCATTATGCAAGTAAGACTTTGAATGAAGCTCAAATGAATTATTCTACAATTGAAAAAGAGTGACTTGCTGTGGTATTTGCCTTAGATAAATTCCGTTCATATATTCTTGGCTCTCTTGTTATTGTTTTCACTGACCATGCAACTTTAAAATATCTTCTTTCAAAGAAGGATGCTAAGCCAAGGTTGATTAGATGGATTCTTCTACTACAAGAATTTAATATCACCATCAAAGATAAAAGGGGAGTAGAAAATGTGGTGGCAGACCATCTGTCACGCCTCACTTTTAATGAATCCATGGATGCATTGCCCATTAGGGATTCATTCCCCGTTGAACAATTATTTTCCATCTCTACTTTGCCTTGGTATGCTAATATTGTCAATTTTCTTGTCACAGGCCAGACACTATCTCACTAGAGTGCTTAAGATAAGAAACGCTTCATGGTTGAGGTACAAAATTTTTTCTATGATGATCCTTATTTATTTAAGTGCTATCCATATCAAATCATTAGAAGATGTGTCTGAAATATTTAGTGTTATCTCCTTTTGTCATAATGAAGCTTGTGGAGGCCATTTTTCTTCAAGGAAAACTGTTGCAAAGATTTTGCAATGTGGTTTTTATTGGCCTAATATGTTTAAAGACGCTCATCATTTTTGCAAATCTTGTGAGTCTTGTCAAAATTTGGGAGGAATAACTCGTAGAAATATGATGCCTTTAAACCCAATTTTAGTTGTTGAAATTTTTGATTGTTAGGGCATAGATTTCATGGGTCCGTTCCCTCCTTCTTTTGGATATCTTGACATTCTAGTGGCTGTAGATTATGTTCCAAAAAGGGTTGAGGTTATTCCTTGCAAAAAGAATGGTCACAAAATTGTTTTGAAATTCTTAAAGGAAAATGTTTTGTCAAGGTTTGGCATCCCTAGGGCAATTATTAGTGATGGGGGCTTGCACTTTTACAACTGACCTTTTGAGGCATTAATGAGAAAATATTGCATTAACACACAAGGTTGCCACCCTATATCACCTACAAACAAGTGGACAAGTTGAGCTTGCCAATAGGGAGATTAAACAAATTTTGGAAAAGACGATTAACCCAAATCATAAAGATTGATCTTTGAGGTTGAATGATGCACTTTGGGCGTACCGCACTGCCTATAAAAATATTCTTGGTATGTCTCCCTATAGACTTGATTATGGTAAAGCTTGTCACTTGCCTGTGGAATTGGAACATAAATCATATTGGGCAATAAAGATGTTTAACTTTAACTTAGACAAGGCTAGTTCATTGAGAAAATTGCAATTGAATGAGATGGAAGAAATTCGGCATAATGCATATGAGAATTCTAGGATTTCTAAAGAAAGAATGAAGGTTTTTCATGACAAACAAATTTTAAGGAAATCTTTTGAACCATCTCAAAAAGTTCTTTTATATAATTCTAGGTTATATTTGTTTCCCAGAAAATTGAGATCTAGATGGACTGGACCTGTCATTGTTAAAAATGTTTTCCCCCATGGTGCCATAGAAATTGAAAATACTAAGAATGGTAACATATTCAAGGTGAATGGACAACGTCTTTAGCCATTTCTTGAGAATTTTTCACAAGAGGATGAATCCATTAATTTAGAGGATCCCATTTATCAAGTCTTGCCAAGCAATTAGCATTAGTGATTGTGTCATATTGTAGATTTTTTTTTTTCTTTTTATTATTTTTGTCGTTTTGTTTTCTAACCCCTTTTGCAGGTGTTAAAGTTTTTTTTGTTCATATATGTTTATCTCTTCAAGGTACTCTCTGTAATCTCTACTCTTTATTGTTTTTCCTTGTTATCATTGAGGACAATGTAAGTTTTAGGTTTGGGGGAGGAACTTGAGATGATTTGCATTTGGTTTTATTTTATGTTTTTTTTTTTTTGGTTATTTTTAGTGATTTTTGTTTTTGTTTTTAGATTTTATCCAACAAAAAAAAAAAAGTGCTGCTTTAGTAAGAGTTTTAAGTCAAAGTTATTTATGCTACTTCTATCTAAAGAATTCCACTGTTTTTATGTTCAACTATTATACACATGCACTTTAGCCACATGAACATGTTTCTTGGTTGAGAGATAGAAATGACTTTGTAAATCTTGAATATAAAATTAGAGACTATAACCCAAGTGAGTTCTTGAGGCATTCGTTTTTTTAGAGGTTATTTTCTTTTATCTCATTTTTCATTTGGAAGCACATAACTTTTTGTTGCTTAGTCTCATTATTCTTTGATTTAGTCGAATGCTAAGAATTCATCAATTTTATACCACACTTGAATATGTTAAAGTCATGGATTTTGAAGAACTATCCCAATCCTTAAGAGATGATTTTATGCCATCTTTGTTAATTTTCCACTATTATTTTCTTTCTTGACACATTACCGCTAGTCGGTCGTTTGAGCCTATTATTTTAGCCATTCTTTATCAAACCCTTTCCTAAAGTGTTCCAAGAATGAATGCAATCAAATTGTCTTATTACAGTAAATTTGTAGTGAAATAGTTGGAAGAAAAGGAGGACTCACTCAAAAAAAAAAAAAAAAAAAAGAGTCATAAACAGAAAAAGGAAAAATGTTGAAAAAAAAAAGGAATGTGAAAGAGGAAGAAATAGAGAATGATTTGTTGATGAAATTTTGAAGAAAGAAAAGAAAGAAAAAAGTGAAAGTGCAAATATTCAAGAAATTGAGAGAATAAATCTAATGTCATATACTTCAAAGAAGTTTGTCTCTCTAATTATTCTTAGAACACTTTTATTTTTACCTATACCTTTGTTCTAAATTCCTCTCTTTACCCTACATTACTCCCAATGAAAGTCCTATTTGATCTTAAGTGAAGTATGGTTTGGATCTGACATGACTAATCAATGTGTGTGGTGTAATATTCTTAGTGTTTGCATCCTTTCATGAGACTATAAATGATCCTTTATTTGCTTCACCTTTCATCTTATTTATATGTGAATATTAGTCTTTGTTCTATATTATTCTGCTCACATATGTTTGAAGTGTTACACCCTTTTCGGAGTGATTTATTTGTTGAGTGTTAACAATGTGAGTTTGAGTTGAAGCATAACTTGTGGATAGAAATTCAACCATATTTATTTTAAGACTAAGGTGTGTTTGTTTGGCTAAACTATTCACACACTGAGTATGATGGCATGTGGAATATCTTGGTGGTTGTTAGTGTTTTGACCTTTTGATTAATTATTTCTACTAAAGTAATATTTTTTGTTATTCGTCTTTGTCTCGAGTCGCTTAAATTGCTTAGGGCACTAGCAATGAGCTGTTGGAGAGTGTGATAATAGTTAATTTTGCATACTATATATATTATTAGAAACATTATCATACTTATTTGAGTTAATTCATGCATTTTATAGTTATTTTTGGAATAATGCTGAATAATCAATTTTGTGCTTAATTTGAATTTTAATGCTATGAATTTATCTTTTGTAGGATAATGAAATTAAATAAGTGGATTTGTGCAAAGAGAAAAGCTAATGGACTTTAATTTTACAAGGGCCATGATGAAGTCAAGAAGGCCAATCCAATTAAATCAAGTCCAATTGGAGCAAGGAATCAAGGAAATTGGCATTAAAATCCAAGTCCAATTCGGATTAGGATTTCAGCTTGCCACATCAGTTAGTATTGGAGCATACCTTTCGGCTCAAATGTCCAATTGAGATGATTCAAATTGGGCTGGAAAGCTAACTTAAAGGGATACAACTTTTTAGTTACCAAAAGTCTGAATTCTGAAGTTAAATGGGCCACAAACGTCAGTTAAATGAACCTAAAAACCTGAGATTTTCTCCAAACGGGAATTCAACTTGTAATAGGATTCCTTGACCTATTTAAAGGCTCTTTAGGGCAAAATTCAGAAGGGAGCTGCTGTAGAACATAATTTAGGTTTTCTTAAATTTATTTACAATTTTAGTGTTTTATTTGTGTTATGGCTTGCTAGAAGCCTTGCTAAGACAAGGGGTAAAATCCAACCGTTTATTGGTATGTTCTTAACAATTATTTATTGGTTTTAACGATTATGCTTTTATGTTTTTGATTGTTTTACTCATCCAGAAAAGTGTTTAGTTCTGTATAATGTTTTGATTTATTGTAGACTCCGGGCACGTTAAATGCTTAGTATTCCTGCGAACTAATTCAGTAGTTTTGTTTTACCTAAAATCAATCAATTGCATGAAACTACCTTAGAAAATTAATTCTTGAGTTTTTATTGTTAAATCATCCGACTAAAATCATTCTTCGTATAAATTTTAGTTGAGTTATAAAATAAATATTGTTAAGACTACCAATAGATGTGTTGTGTGTGGATCCCTAAACTTTAGTGCCTTAATATATTGTTATTTTTCTCTTAATTTAAATTAATTTTACTAAACCATAAAGAAATCTCTTCAATTAAACTTTATTATTTAGTCTTATTCTCTTGTGGTTTGCTAATCAATTCCCTTTTCCCTGTGGATTCGACCTCGGACTTACTGAGTTATTACTTCACGACAATCCTGCACTTGGGAGCATTATTTAAGTCGCAGGACTTAACTCCGTAGATGGCTAAAAACACCACTTCCAACCCTAAAGCAAAAAAAGTAAGAGCATTATGGAGCAACCCAAGTTTCACAACTATATTTTGTGACCTTTGTGTGGAAGAGACTGAAGTTGGGAATGGAAAAAAAAGGTTCTTCCTTTAGTCCTAGTTGGAACAATTTGGTGTCCAAGTTCTATGATGTGATTGGTAAAAACTATGATAAGGATAAATTAAAAAAAAAAAAAAAAAGGTGGGATACGTTAAAGACAGAATGGAAAGTGTGGAAAAATTGAAGGGTCATGACATAGGTTAAGTTGAGATGCAATATAGGGAACAATTGCTACTAGTGATGATTGGTGGGACATGAAGTTGAAGGTGAGTTGTTCGTATTTTATTAATATGTAGTTAATTGGAGATAATTATGTATATTGTTGTAATATGAGTGTAATGACAATTACATTTTGTAGGATGTACCCAAAGCTTCAAAATTTCAAGAAAAAGGTCTAAAGAATCTACAACAACTTGATAGAATATTTAGGAATTTTGCAGCAACTAGAGTAGCTGCATGGACCCCTTTTTCAAATACGCTACCTCCAACAATGCCATAGGAGGGTGTTGGTGATTCATCTGGTAGCTTCCAATTTAAGCATAATCAATGTGACATGAATATGGACATTGATAGTTTACTACAAGGCCATACTAGTCAATCACGTAGAATAGGTCTTTAAATACTTCTCAAGAGTCACTAATTCAATTAGTAATGTCATGGAGATTGTGAGAACACTTTCTGGAGTGAAGGAAAACCCTAATTTTGTTATTCAAGCTTTCTATGTCTTAATGAAAAGGTCACATAGAGAGATGTTTCCAATGTTCAAGAAGCTAGAGTCATAGCTGCAGTAGCTACAATGAATGATTCTAAAACAAAAGAAGTGACCTACCTTATGTGCTATTATGTATTAGCTTAGGACTAATATTAGCTTTATGTTGTATTAGCTACATTGTATTAACTTTAGACTAATTTATGTGCTATGTTGTATTAACTCGGACTAATCTATGTATAATGTAAATATATTTGAAATTTGTATTAAAGTGTTATTTTTACATTTTAAAAGCAATGGTTGATTATTTGTTACTTTGTTGTATAGGCTACACAAATATGGATGATTATAATGGTAATCATGAGAATAGCTTTATGGAAATATTAATGGAAGGGGATTACAAAAGGCATTGTAATGATGGTGATGACTTAAATGATGGTAATTACAATGATGGTGGCAACTTGAATGATGGTAATTTTAACAATGGTGACAATAATGATGATGGCGATGACAGTGACAATGATGATGACAGTGATAGTTATTTTGACGATAATGATAGCAACAATGATTCTAATAAGGAGTTTTATCAGCTTGTGGCAGTTACATTTGAAGCAGTTGTAACATATTTCAATAAGTACATTAATAAGACTCCTTGTTATGATCTAAACAGGGTGGGTTCAGGTGAAACGTTGTATGGAAGGTAATAAGAAATTATATTACAACATGTTTAGAATGAAAAAACAGGTGCTTCATAATTTGTGTCAAGTTTTAAAAAATGAATATGGACTTCAACATTCAAGGAATATAAGGTTAGAAGAGTCTACAATTATTTGTTTACTGCTACTTGGTCATGGAACATGTAACCTAATGGTTCAAGAAATATTTCAACATTGGTGAAACTATAAGCAGACATTTTGAAAAGATGGTCACTCTTTTGGGCACTAACTTTGCAGCTTCATATATAAAGCCCTTTGATCCAACTTTTAGCGAAGTTCCAACTGTTGGGGAGATAAAAACTTTGGGGAGCTTCCTTGAATAATTAATATAACATATAAAGACACACTTTGTTTCAAAAGGCCTAAGCCCAATGGGTATGTACTCAATTATATTATATTAACTACTCATTCTTCTCATCATTATTCAATGTAAGACTTCACTCACACATGTAACCCAACAATCTCCCCCTCATGTGTGAGTCTTTGCCTTTCTGGCCTTTTCCAAGATCGTTTGTGTGGGCTTCATAAGCTTCCTTGGTGCAATATATTGTCCCCGCTCCAACTGCAAAAGGGACCCATCCTTACTCCATTTGCAAAAGGGTTCCAAGTTCACACTCTTCATTCCTGCTCCAACTGCGAATTGAACCTCGATAACCTTGCCACCTTTACCCCATACTACCATGGGCTCTAATACCACTTTTTAGGGAGATAACACCCTTGGGGTGCTTCCTTGAATAATTAATATAATATATAGAGAAATGCCTTAACCGAAAAGGCCAAGCCCAATGGGTATGTGCTCAATTATGTTATATTAACTAGTCATTCTTCTCATCATTATTCAATTTGGGACTTCACTCACACATTTAACCCAATACCAACCAAATTACAAGACCATCCAATTTATTGGCCACATTTCTAAGTATGTGTTGTATTTTATATTTGAATAAGTTCTATTGTCTCTAAGATAATATAATGCATGTGGAACTGAAAATCATTTATGTTTTTATTCAGATCGCATCAATGCAATTGATGGTACACATGTGGTAGCGGTTGTACTCACTAATAAGTCCATTTCATACTATGGAAGAAAGGGATATCCAACCCAAAATGTGATGGCTGCATGTGACTTTGATATATTATTCACAATTGTTTTGCCTGGATGGGAAGGTTCAGCACACAACACCTCCATTTTTCTTGGTACCATTCGTAAACCAAGTAACAACTTTCCAAACCCATCACCAAGTTTGTAATTGGTTAATCAATTGTTCATTACAATGACATATTGTGTGTGTGTTAATTTAATTGAGTGTTGTTTTATAGGGAAATATTATGTAGTTGATTCTAGATACCCAATGATGAAAGACTATTTGGCACCATACAAGAGGATACCTTACCATCTTCAGGATTTTTGAAAGAGATGTGGAAGATCTAAAAGCAAACATGAAAAATTTGATCATGCTCACTCATTTCTTCGATGTGTGAATGAGTGCACTTTTGGTATGTGAAAGAATAAATAGAGAATTATCATAAACATGTCATCTTTTTCACTCCATATCCAAATACTTATTGTATCTACTGCTAAGGCTCTTCATAATTTTGTTAGACTAAATGATAGGAATGATAGGGGCTTCAATAGTGCCAATCGAGATTCAATTCCTATGAGACAACATAATAGTGAAGTAAGCAATAATTATGAGCAGAACATAAGATCTTTAACAAACCTTGAGATGTTGGTTCCTCATGATTCCATTGCTAATTCCATTTAGGGGGATAATAATTAGTAGTTTTCCTTTTTATTTTTTATAATATCATGTAGTACAATTTAAACTTGGATTATTGGTGTGGATTTTATCATCTTTTTACATTATCATTTTGTGCTCCATGATGATGAAATTTTTTTGAGATTTAATTAATATTGATAAGAAGTCATTAATAGTAATAACAAATAATTATGACACTAAAAAAAACTAACACAAACATTATTAAAATAATACCAATAATATATTTGTTATTATTATTATTAAGAAGTTGACACTATGTCTAAAATAAACTCCCTTATATATACATTGCCATTTTTTGTAATTGACAACACAAACCGCCACTTTTATAAGTGTAGCCAAACACTCAAATTAAAAAAAAAAAAAAAAAAAAAAAAAAAAAAAAAAAAAAAACTTTTTAACAGCTTTTACCAAATACATTCCAAATCCGTTTTCACTACATGTATTACCCAAGGTTGACATTAGCACATATTCAATTTTATTCAAAAATCCAATTAGACCATATTATTCCTTCCCACATAATATTCCTTTGTGTTCTTATACTCTTACAGGAAGTGGGAAACATCCTAATTGCAACTTTGTTGGATTCTAACTCCTAACATTTTAATTTTTATAGTCCTTTGGCATAGTACTCCGTCTATTAATTTATATTGATACCGATTGAAAGGGGTTTTCCATTTTTTCTTTTCTACAAGAAAAATAAAATTATGTATCCTTCTGAAAGTCATTCGTGGCTATACAATAAAAGAGCATTAGCAATGATGAAGCTATATTGTCAAATTGCTATTTTTAGCACCACAAATAACAACAACTAAGCTACATCAATAGTGTTATTGTTAAAAATTTTAACAAACTTGCTATATGCCATCTTTGGCAATCTACTGTAGCAACAAAGGGATAAAAATAAAAAAAATTTATTTTGTCTTTCTCTTCTCTCACTAAAAATCATTCTCTCTTTTTTCTCTCTTTCTCTCTTCAGTCTTCTCTCCTTTTTTCCTTTTTTCTTTTTCTCTCCTGTGCCTCCCCTTCTCCCTCTTGACTGGACCAAGCCTTTCTTCTCTTCACACTTGCCTTTGGGTTCATTGAAATCGTCTGTGTGGGTTCGTTGTGTGGGTCAGTGTGGTGGGTTCGTGATGTCCCCTTTCTCTCTCTCTCTCTCTCTCTCTCTCTCTCTCTCTATTTGTTGGGTTCTAAGACTTTAGGTTTAAATGTATTAGAGCTTAATTTTGTAATGTTGGCAAACCATGATCAAAATGTTTAGTCTTGTTTTAGATTTGCTCAAAGTATGTTTAAGTGTAAAGTTAGAGTCGAGTCTACTACAGGATTTACTGTGTAAATCTGCTTGGCTCGATCGATCGAAACTCATGCAAATTGTTTTTCTGTAGAATTTTCCAACCTAGCCCAAGCTCGTTTGATGTGTAAGGTTTTATGTTTTGCCTTATGTATAAAAGGGAAACCCTAGCCACGTTTTGTGGTTGCTCTTTATGTTGTGTGTGTGAGTCTCTTGTGATATCTAGAGGTGTTTACCTTCATACACACTTAGGGTTTTCAAGATCTAGATTGATGTCGAGAGCTTGATGATTAATTCAGTTGCAGTTTCAAGAGTTTAAAGATACATAAACGGGAATGCTTGTACTTGCTATGAATCCAAGAAAGAAGTAGTCTGTGGACTCGAAGCTGTCATGTGGTCATGTAGTAAGTTTTCTACTCGATGTAGTAATAGGACGTTAGTGGTCTAAGTCGCTATTATGTAAATTCAATTCTTTCATAGTGGACCTATTTTGCCTTAAGGATAGCTAGACTAAATCCTCCCTAGATTTTTTCGGTTTGGTTTTCCTGGGTTATCATATCGTTATGTTATTTATTTTCTGCACTTTACAATGATATGATATATTTGTGTTTACCTATATCTGATAATTTGACTAAGTAATCACTTGGCTAATTAACTATGTTAATCTGGTTGTGTTTTAAGGGGTCTAAAAACGTACAAATGGTATCAGAGTAGGTTAGCTCTAATGTTTAGATCCTTTGATCTAAGAGTTGATCCTTGACCCCCATTGTCATGGAACATGGTCACTCTCTTGTTATCCCACCTCATTTTGATGGGAATAATTATGCTTATTGGAAAGTAAGGATGAAAGCATTCCTGAAATCTATTGATGAGAGAGTTTGGAATTCCGTTGAATACAGATGGGAGAAGCCCACTACTCCAGTGAGTGAGTGACAAACTTTTCAAAAAGAAGCAGCCACTTCTAATAGCAAAGTAATGAATGCTATTTATAATGCTATTTCTATGGAGGAATTCAAGAGAATCTCTAATGTTAAGGTTGCTCATACTGCTTGGAATATTATCCAAACTGTGCATGAAGGCACACAGGCAGTTAAAATCAATAAGTTGTAGTAGTTAACAACTAGATTTGAAAGCATTAGGATGTCTGATGATGAAACTTTTGATGAATTCTATGCTGAACTTAATGATATTGTCAATTCTGCTTATAATTTGGGTGAAATCTATGATCAACCTAAGATTGTTAGGAAGATTCTTAGATCTTTGACTGAGAATTTTATACACAAAGTGATTGCCATCACTGAACTTGTAGGATCTCTTCAGTCCTATAAGTTGGACCTACCTAAGACAAGCAAATCCAAATCAATGGCTCTTAAGTCCGTTGATAATGTTGATGTGAAAGGATTTGATGATAAACTCTCTGTTACAATGAGTCTAGTAGTGATGAGATGAAAACTTCATTATTTTCACTGCTACTGCTGTAGTTGATGAAAATGCTGCTGTTGAGGAGAACCCTTTTGATGGGGAACTCTATGAGGATGCAGATTTGAAGAAGCCTATAATAAACTTTGCAAAGTTGCTGCAAAGAATGCTATGAGTGTTGATTTAGACTTAAAGAAAATTGCATCTCTTGAACTTGATAAGAAAAATTTGCTTGTGAAACTGTTTAATGCTAATGAATTGTTGAATAATGTGAAAATTGAGAACATGCTTTTGCTTGATAAAGTTAAGAATTTGGAACTTGAATTATCTATGGTTAGAGAACAAACTAATAGGTCTGCAAGCTCCAAACTTAATCACATTCTGAGTGTTCAAAAGTCTCTCTCAAACAAAACTGGTTTAGGCTTTGTAGAAAGCATATTTGTGCCTGAAACTATTCCACAAACTTTGTTTCTTCTTCTGAACCTCCCGTGAGTGAGGTTGTCAAACCAATTGAAGTTATACCTCCTAGGAAATTAGGGTTGATTTTCAAGAATCTAAACCTAAGACTCTTAACCCTCCTAAGGGCAAGTTACATGATAGACCTGCATGGGTTTGTCATATTTGTGGAAAGTCTGGGCATATTTGTCCAAACTGTTTCAAGTTGCAAGCTGCTAAGCGAGCAAATAAGCCAGAAGTACCTATGCCTCAAGCACAAGATCTTATGATACTTATTGGTGAGTTGGTAAAAGCTTTAAACCTTTATTCCAATCTTGGAGTTACTCAGAATTCAAATATGAATAACAACTCCAATGCTAGAGTTGCATTTAAAAAGTTTTTGATGCAAAAAGCTCGATCTAATTGAGTTTTTCTGACATAGTCCTTGTGCTTCATCGCTTTACTCTTTGTGACTTTTGTTCTTTGTTGTTTTTGTTTTCTTTGCTTTTCTAGGATTTGCATTGCATAACATTAATGCATTTCATTCTAGGTTGTTTTTGTTATTTCTTTTCACCAAAAAAAAAAAAAAAAAGAGAGAAAAGGGAAGTAAAATATGTTTTGCATTATTTCTTGGATTTGACATCAAGGTTGGCCAATTTATCTTTACATTACATGTTTATGTATCTTATTTAGCTTAGATGAGCTTATTTTATTGCACTTTACTAGTTTGAGCTTTGTAATACATGTTGTGTAGGAAGATGTTTATAGTTTTTGATCACATGATCTTGATCTTGAAGTCACATGCCTTTGATTGCTGGACTTGATCTTATTGAGAAAGGCATAAATAACCATCTCACCACTGTTTACTAGCTAATCATGAACACCTTAGTGCATATCATAAGATTTTGTGTTCGAGAAAGTGTAGCATATGCACAAAAAGAATATAAGGTGTAGCTCGGTTTAAATGCTAAAATTGGTGTGTACATTATTGGACTATAATTAAATCAATCAACAAAATTGGTGTGTACATTAANGATTAATTTGATCATTATATACTATTATCTATCTTAAGTAATGATCAATTGATAAAATTTTTGAGTTTTTTGAAAGTGGGTTTTTAAAATTTGGGGTTTTTGATATAAGCTCTATGCTCAAGCCAATTTTGTAATTTTAAAATGCAATTGAACTTATTTTCACTGCATTAGAGCATGCATCATTTGTTGCTATTGTTTATGCATCATATAGATTGTTATTTTCTATATTTTTGTGCTAACTTGCAGTCTGCCCTTAGTTTTTTTTTTTTTTTTCCTCTATCTCTTTTATGTCTGTCCTTTTGACCCTTAGCATCATGGTTAGGAAGACTAAAGCTCATAGGACCTCCACCTCTACTTCTTCTCCTTCCTTTGATAGTGAGAGGTTCCTTAGTGAGAAAAACCAGGAAACTTATGAGAAGCTTAACATTCATAGGAATGTATGGGTTGAGAGGAAGGCCGTTTTAGATGAGTTAGACGGTGAGATTCAAAGAAACTTTGAGTGTAGGGGTTGATTTCCTTTGTTGGACATTTCACATCCCGCTGCAATTGCCTTGATCAGAGAGTTCTATTTGAACCTCTCGGTCCACTCCTATGAT
The DNA here is from genome assembly GCF_002906115.3 of Quercus suber. Lineage (NCBI taxonomy): Eukaryota > Viridiplantae > Streptophyta > Magnoliopsida > Fagales > Fagaceae > Quercus > Quercus suber. Next base: position 76,850 of record NW_027069619.1, read on the forward strand.
TCCAACACTCAGGTGAAGAGTTGGATACGGGGTGAAGAGTACACCATTACTCCTTCAGTGGTGGCTGATGCTCTTGGGGTGCCACTGGTCCAGCATCCTGTTTATCCTTACGATGAGTCTCCTCCCCTAGATGACATTATGTAATTTATTACTGGTACTTATATCCAGTGGGGTTCTAATCATTGGATCACCTTTCACGAGTTAACCGAGATTCATTATCTCTTTTTCCAGCTTTCTTGCCATTCCATTTGGCCTATCTCTTACCTGCACACTATTCCTTTGGAGAGATGTGCATTTTTGTATGCGTTTGTCACAGATGCTCCTATGAGCTTTCCTCATCTTCTCATTCATTCTTTGATTGAGGTTCATAGGAGTAGTTCTACTACTCATGCTCTTTTCTTTCCTGCTTTCATTCATAGGATTTTTTTACATTTAGGATTAAAGCAGTTTCCGGCGTCTGAGCTCATTCATATCATAGCTCCTATAGGTGCTACCTTTCTTAGGCAGAGGGCTACTCAGATGCGAGCTAGCTCTAAACGACTTAAAGTCGATTCTTCCTCTTCTGGTGCACCTTTTCCTCCTTCTACTTTAGGTGATCCGGCTGCAGATGCTTATGTTGATTCAACCGCTGCTACTGTTCCTCCACCTTCTGCTTTGGATGTCGTTAGCATTCGTCAAGATTTGGACATTGTCCTGACCATTCAGGCGGCTCATGGTCAGCTATTGGTGGACGTGCTTACCCAGCTTTAGGCTTTGTGAGTAGATTTGGTGAGTTTTAGACGATCACCTTCGCCACCTCCTTTTGATGATGAGTGATTGCGCTTTGGCAATTCGTCACAAAAAGGGGGGGTACATATGGATAGGAGATTTTGTTGATAGGGGGAGATTTTGTTTTCTGTTTTGGAGCTGTGGAGCTTTAGATTGTATCTAGGTGCTTCATCATGTATTTATATTTTTTGGTTCATGATTTATTTTGTTTTAGTTGAGTTGTCTATGATAGGGGGATATATTATGATGTGTTAATTTCTATTTCTTGTTTAACATTGTGCTACATTGATTATTGATTTATATTTATGAGGTTATTCATGATATATGTCTTATAGTTTATGTTATGTGAAATTAAGAATTTATTTTGTTTTACTTGTATTTTTCACACATGCGTTTTTGCATTTGTTAAGTGTTACAGGAATATACAAGTTGATTCAGTCGTGCTGCTGTCTACACTTGCAACTGATAGATAATAGTTAGGTTGAATTTGTTGTGTTGGGCAATGTTTTTGTAATGGGCTTTTTTTGTAACTTTGAGCACTTTGTCTAGTTTGTGTTTTGTTATGGATTGCCAAAGGGAGAGTTTGTTGGGTTCTAAAATTTAGGTTTAAATGTATTAGAACTTCATTTTGTAATATTGGCAAACCATGATCAAAACGTTTACTCTTATTTTAGACTTGGTTAAAGTATGTTTAAGTGTAAAGTTGGAATCGAGTGTACTGCAAGATTTACTGTGTAAATTTGCCTGGCTCGATTGATCGAAAATTAGACTCAATCGATCAAAGCTCATGCAGATTTTTTTTTTACAGAATTTTCCAACTTACCCTAAGCCCGTTTGACGTGTAGGGTTTTATGTTTTGCCTTATGTATAAAAGGGAAAACTCTAGCCACGTTTTGTGGTTACTTTTTATGCTGTGTGTGTGAATCTCTTGTGAAATCTAGAAGTGTTTGCCTTCATACACACTTAGGATTTTCAAGATCTAGATTGATGTCGAGAGCTTAATGATCAATTAAGTTGCAATTTTAAGAGCTTAAAGATACACAACCAAGAGAGCTTGTACTTACTGTGAATCCAAGAAAGAAGTAGTCCGTGGACTCAGAGCTATCATGTGGTCAATATAGTAAGTTTCCTACTCGAGGTAGCAACAGGATGTTAGTGGTCGAAATCGCTATTGTGTAAAATTCAATTCTTTCATAGTGGATCTATTTTACCTTGAGGATAGATAGGTTAAATCCTCCCCAGGTTTTTTTTCGGTTTGATTTTCCTAGGTTATCTTATCGTTTTGTTATTTATTTTTCCACACTCTACAATGATATGATATATTTGTGTTAACCTAGATCTGATAATTTGACTAAGTAATCACTTGGCTAATTAACTAAGTCAATCTAGTTGTGTTTTAAGGGGTCTAAAAATGTACACTATTTTTAATGTCAATGGTTGGGTTATGTTGGTTTGGCAATGATTGGGTTTTGGTCACAGTGGTGGGGTTGGATTGGGTTGTTGTGGTGGGGTTTGATTACAATGGTGGGGTTGGATTGGGTTGTTAGTTGTGGCAGTGGTGGTAGGTTGTTGATCGGGCTGTGGGTTGCAATGGATGTGATGGATTGTTGATTGGGTTGTGGGTCACACCATGGGTTGCAGTGGTGGTGGGTTGTTGTGGGTGTGGTGGGTTATCTTGTGGCAGTTGGGATGGATTTCGATTGGGGTCGTTTGTAATGTGTTGATGGTCGGTGGTGTTGTGGTTGGTGGGTTTGTAGTGAGTTTCGATTGGGGAAGAAAGGTTTGGTAGGTCAGCTTGTAGTGGAAGAGAGAGAGACATAGAGAAAGGTTTGGTGGGTCAACTTGTGGCGGAAGAGAGAGAGAGAGACAGAGAGGAAGAGAGAAATAGATGAAGAATAAATAAAGAGGGGTAAATTGCAAATTACACCCCTAAAGTTTGGAGCTAATTGGATTTTACACCTTGAAGTTTCAAAATTTGGATTTTACCCCTTGACCTTTGGGGGTGTTTGGATTTTACACCCTGACGTTTCAAAATTAGGATTTTAACTCCTACATTTTAGGGGTGTTTGGATTTTACCTCCTAAAGTTTGGGGATGCTTGGATTTTACACCCGAAAGTTTCATAATTTTGAGATATAAAATCCAGACAAACAATGAGCCTAGACAGATTTTCTCTTCGTGCCATAACTAATTAAGTTCAGCAACAGCCCCTTTTTGTTTTAGGTAAACAAAAACAAAGAAAAAAAGAAAGAAAGAAACAAAGAAGGGAAAAGACAAGACAAGCAACCTATACAGATTTTCTCTTCAAGGCTTCATGCCATAACTAATTGAGTTCAGCAACAGGCCAACTAGTAGAATGGCGTCAAAAAATGAATACAAATGCATGGTGCTCGAATGTTCTTGGTATTGTATTCTATAAATTGTAGTTCGTCCTCATTTTATTTTGATATTACTAGTCTACAAGTTGGACTCTAGTGGACACCAAACTGTCAACATAGAGAAAAAATTTTTTATTGAAATAATTGATTATGGAAGGTAAATGTTTCCGAACTAATAGAGTAAATCTGAAAAAGTCATCGCAAGTTTAGAGTAAGTTGGAAACCAATATATGAACACAAAGAAATACCTAGCTATCCATGCAATATTAACACATTTTGAGTTATTATAGGTGGCTTTTGTTGACTCGAAGTCACTAACCTAACCCCAGAAATGAGCAATATGTTGCCGGCCGGTATATATAACCTTGCAATTCTCACTATTTTAATTTACTTTTATATGTTATAAGTCCATAGTTGAGGGAGGGATGATTTGAATTGTAGATGTCTCTATTAAAAATACCAAAAAATATGTTAGTTGAGTTATGAGACTCTTGGCCAATCATCATCCATTTATAAAAGTTGCATGAAGTTTCACTATACATACATAAAGTCTTTTTACATGGGAAGTAGCTACCTATCAAAATTCAGAAGTAATTTTGTAGATTTTTACGAAGATCACTCTTAAACTTTGACATGAGTTTCAAGTCTAATTCTTATAATTTCAATTTTAGCAATTGTCTCTTGAATACTCGAAGAGTTGAAAGCCCAATCGGAGAAGCTCTTGGTAACAGGATTGTGGGTTCTTGACTAGATATGTCTATAGTGCCACAGTTGTCAAACCTAAGGCGGATGTAAGGATAACTACTAAAGAAAGAGAAGAAACTAAAAACATAAAAAATGAGACTGCTCAAATTTTAACCAAAAAAAATATATTAATAAAAAATTTGATTTGTCACAAGTCTAATATTGCAAGAGTATATTTTTCAAACTAAAAGTCTAAGAACCAAATTGATATTCATATCAAAGTGTAAGGGTGACATCTATAAACAACCACAAAGAAAAAAAAATCATTTAAGTCTTTCAACTTTTCAAAATGGGAGGACTTAATTAGTACTATCGATTGGTGAGATTGTGTGAAATAAGTTTGACAAGTATATAAATATCATACTAACTTGTAGAAATACTCATGCAAGTAGCATTTACGCTGATTATTTACTTCTTTTTTACTTGAAAATGTTTTGCCCCAACCTCATATTGCAGGTCCAAAATGGCTTGCAATGTCCCAAGATGAACTTGACTTGTTCAACTAAGGGACCAAGGGCAATATTTAACTTGACACACAGAATAAGTCCGAGCAGGTACCTATCAAAAAAAAAAAAAAAAAGGGTCCGAGAAGGTATGGTCTTAAACGGGCAGTACATTATTACATAAGATGAGGGCAAAGTCTGAAAGAGAACGCAAGGAAAAGGCTGACTGACCAGAAATAAACTTAACCACCATCACTCATTCTTGCCCTCTTGGATGAGATAAGATTATGTAGCTCCTGCCACGTGGCACTGTCATTGTGGTGCTTAACGATAAGGCTAGATGCAAAAAAAATTCCTGTTTCATGTGGCCATAATGGTGTAATGTCATCAAGTATACGATCCAATGGTGAAATTTTGTTTGAAATTAAGTCCATCAATTTGTGACCACAGGATATGAACTATCCAATTTATACCATTATATATAGGAAGTGAGAGTAGAAGCTTTGCAACTCTAGCAAAGGATTTTGAGAAGTAAAGGAGAAAGAAAGAAATGGCTTCCTCAATTCTTACCTCCGCTACCGTCGCCCCCGTTAACCGGGCTACCCTGGCTCAAGCCAGCATGGTCGCACCATTCACTGGCCTCAAGTCTAACGCAGCCTTCCCAGTCACCCAAAAGACCAACAATGACATCACCTCTCTTGCAAGCAATGGTGGAAGAGTGCAATGCATGCAGGTACCTTATGAATTTGAAGCTAGATTAAGTATTTATGAATTGAAAAATAATATAGAAAGGTTGCATGTAATACGTATGCATATTTTAGTAGATACATTTACCAATTTTAAAAGTACTTTTAATATTTCTAAGAGTGTACTTAGTTTGTCATGATTTTCACTCAATTAAATTGCAAGAATAATATATACTGTAGTTGAAAAAAAAAAAACCAAATTGTGTATATATATATATATATTTTGAAGTTGTTTACTAAATTAGATTAAACTTCGTTATATTGCAGGTGTGGCCTCCACTTGGAAAAAAGAAGTTTGAGACTCTTTCCTACCTTCCACCACTTACTGCTGATTCATTGGCTAAGGAAGTAGACTACCTTCTTCGAAAGGGATGGGTTCCTTGCTTAGAATTTGAGTTGGAGGTCATTGAAGTTCTCTTTATCATTCATTTTCATTAACTTTTATATATATATATATATATATATATGTTCCTAATTAAGTTGATTAGAATAACACAAAATTTATATACGTATACATGTAGTTACTGATGGTTAACAATTGAATTATTATGTGTATGTAGCACCCCTTTGTGTACCGTGAGAACCACAGGTCACCAGGGTACTATGATGGACGCTACTGGGTGATGTGGAAGCTTCCCATGTTTGGATGCACCGATTCCTCTCAGGTGTTGAGGGAGCTTGAGGAGGTCAAGAAGGCTTACCCCAATGCCTTTGTCCGAATCATTGGATTCGACAACGTGCGTCAAGTGCAGTGCATCAGTTTCATTGCTTACAAGCCTCCTGGCTTCTAAGATGTTTATTATCATTCTCTAAATGTACCCTTTTTGAGGGTTGATTTGTTTAAATTGTATTTTTAGGCTTTCAAAAGACATTTCTGTTTCACTTTCGAGACAATTCGCTCTGTTTTGAATTTGTGTTTTTCGGATTTCCCATGGAATGGATGAGAACTGATTAATAAAATTGGCTAGTTTCTTGCCAATTCCATGAAGGAACTCTTGCTATCAAGTTAAACTTTTGTCTGTGACTGAAATAGCTTTCTTTTCTTTTCTTTTCAGCTATGTTGTGTATTTTTTTTTCCTTTTTTGAATTTTGTGTGATGAATTTCAGGTATATTTTGTTCTCTGCTTAGTTTTATTTTCTTCATTTTCCCACATGTATCAAATGCTGAAGAAATTATTTCGAACACCTAGTGTATCATACCTCCGTATTATACAACGGTAGGTCTTGTGTACATATAAAACCTATTTTTATATAAGAGGATAATGTAATGCATCAGTTACACTGGATAATTTCAACTCATTTTATATTGTCTGATGCTCCTTGACATACAAGATAAGTTTTTGATGAAAATCAATGACTAGGAATATGTCAAGTTAAATCTGAAGGATTACAGAGGAATGTGAATTCTCCATTGTATTATAAATGTTTAGACGGTCAGATACAGATTCTATTGCAAATTTTCACCTAAAATTTTCATAGCCAAACACATATATCTAAATTTTGCTTTATCTAATAATTACCTACAGAAGTTGAACTACAAAAGTATGTTTGAATTGGAAGTCATGGAAGAAGAATGATTCCTGCTGAAACATATAACTTTTCCATTAGAAAATCAATTCTTAAGGCCTATATCAGGTGCCCTATTTGAGATTGAAAGTCATGCTGATCATGGGCGGCTCTACACTGTTCTCAGGGGGTTCAAATGAACCCCCTGACTTCCCCAAAAAAAAAAAAAATTATATATAAAAAATATTTTTTTAGTTTAATACTTTAATTTTTTTCTTAAAAATATATTTGCACACTCTGACTTAAATTTTATACACTCTTATTACAAGTACTTCCAACTCTAAGAATAAAATGTAAGTGTTTGTGAATTGTAAGTGTCATTATTTTTTATAAATTTATATTTTGTGTGTGAGTGTGTCTAATATTGATTGTGTGCATTACTTTTGTTATAATATTATTTGTGTGAATTATGATGTGTGTGGATGTTTGTGTGTACATTATAATATAAATATATATAATTTAATAATTAGGAAATAGATATGGTTTGTTACATGTGTGTATATTGTTATCATGTTATAATAACTTTTTATTATAAAGTTAGTAAAATTCAAGAAAAAAAAATGTAAAGTTAGTTATTGTCGAAGCATTTAATTAGTTAAGTAGACACTATTGTATAATTTTATGTATGAATAAGTGTGGTTGTGTACATCAATAATTAATACAAAACCAATGAGTTTAGTTTAGTCATTTAGTTTAAACTATTTTTATAAAAACAATAACAAATAGATAATAAAAACTATATAAAAATAAAAATGTTAGATAACTTAACAAAATAAAATGATTATAGGCTCATAACTACCCACATTGGCAATAGATACTTATAATGAACTATCATATAACAATTCAAAATTTGAATACTTGTAAAAGAAAATTATAAAACTTCATGTTTTATTATTATTATTTTTTTATGTCGGTAACTCAATATATTCAAGTTTTTTTTTTAATAAAATTTTTTAATGAACCCCCTAAACAAAATTCCTAGAGCCGCCACTGGTTTTAAGCTCAGCTTGGTTGAAATTTGCAAAGAGTCCTACTTAATTTAATCAAGCACAAATACACGTGCTCAAGCTTCTTCTCTTTAAGTTGATTTTTACTTAAGCTGCTAGTATAACGTAGGCAAAAAGCCGCCCAAAAAAACAAAACAAGTTTGCTCCTAAAAGATAAGTTTAAATCCACAAGCTAAGGATTCCTTGAATCCACAAAGAGAGAGGCTAAAATCTACCAGGATAATATTAGAGGAAACTTTGAAATTTTATTATTAAAAAAATGGAATTGCCTTGGAGGTTACAATGCTTAATAGAAAAAGAAATCCTAGGATTTCTAGGATACGCTTAGAAAATCCTAAAGCACTCCTAGGGTAACTAGGAAAAATGTCCTAAAACTCTAATTCACGTTAAGCATGAAAATAGATGGTGTAAAGTTGTGATTTTCAACAATCTTGTGTTGGCTTTAATTCCGTACCAAATTTGATTGTAATTTCTTTAATCATTTTTCCTGTATGTATGTGGGTTTATTTGTAAGGGATGAGTGTGAGAGATTGGTGAAGAATGAAGCTTCAAAGGATGAATCAGTGGAATTCACGACTAGCTCGCGAGAAGCAACCTGCGAAAAGGCCACGTGTGAAGCACATGACTAGAAGTTGAAGAGTCATGTCAGGCTGTGAAGTTCGCAAGTGTTTTGCGAGAAGGGCCATCCCGCGAAGTACCCACGAAACCCTCTGTTTGGCAAAAAGTTTATTTTCTTTACCAAATTCTTTACCCACACTATATATACCCTCATTACCCATGAATTGTAAGGAGTGCCTTTTAGAGAGAAAACCCTAGCAAATACACTTGAGAGTTAGAGATTGTTATACCCATAATCATCTACACATTTTCTTAAGGTTTTCCTCAAACTCCTACCTCTCAATCTCTAGATCCTTGAGAGGATGTTAGCCCAAATACTTACCACAGCCATTCTAAGTGCTAAGTGAGAATTTGGTGCTGCTGGGAAGGATTGGAATGAGTTATTCATTGGCAGATGCAATCGGACTGAATTGTAGGATCCGGAAAGCTAGAGAAGACAAAACTCCAAGAAATATGTTGGTAGCAAGAGCTTAGAGGGCTCAAGTACATGGGATAGACTAGGCTTGGAGGGTCTTTTGTTATTTATGTACTCCAACTTTATTCTCTAGTGGATCAATTTTGACTTGGAGGGTCACCGAGAGGTTTTTCGTCAAGTTCTTTAGTTTCCTCTTTGATAACACATCTTAGTGTTATCTTGTGTTTGCATCTTTCTTTTCTACTCTTTAAGCTTTTATTTTATAGTTGATGATGGATGAATATGGCTTAGGTAGTGTTATTAGTTCATTGCGCTTTATTTACTCTTGTTCCGCACTTTGTTTATGTTAAAATAAAAGCAATCTAGCTGTAATTTTTAATTGGGGATTCGAACAAGCTCTTGTGTTTTTGCACAAATCTGAGCTTTCAAATGGCAAAATAGGAAAAATTACTAAAAACAAAAAAAAAAAAAATTTGAGATAATTGTGAAATCAAACACTACTTTCTCTAGGGGACATTCTAAAACAAACAAACATTATTTTAACTTTTAAATTAAAAGTTATAATAGAAAAGAAGACTATTAAAAAGAGTAAAAACAACAATTTTATGGCCCAAACAAAAGAATTCACGGGGGGGGGGGTTTTTTTTCCGAAACTAGTACCAGTTTCCGTTGAAGTTTCACTCCTAGCACCGTTTCCCTTCTCATTGCCAATTTTATTGCAATTTTGTCACTCTGGCCAATAATTTCTACTAACACTTTTTATTTTCGGGATTTCTTGTACATTGACTTTTTTCGGTCTCCTTGCTCAAGGAAAGCTTATGTTGTCTATTCTATATCACATTGTCCCAACTTTCATATCCATTTTAATCTCACGTTCAAGTGTTGAAGTCATGCAAGTCTGTTCAAGAAACAAGTGAGAAAGTGCTGCATTTTAAAGCTCGACAAGTAGCATCTATCGAGGTTTAAAAGCTGTTTCATCCTGTGGCTCGACAGCTAGCTCAATAGATGGCTATGTATCGAGGTTTATAAAAAACAGATTTTCAGTTCTTTTTTGCATCCAATCCGTGAGTATGTGTTTAGGCTTTCTTTTCTCACAACCTTAAACATATATAAGGATTATTTTGAGGGCCGTCAAAGGTTGCACAATTGTGCAAGTGTAGAGCAAAGTCTTGTTCATACAAATTTTGACCGGAGATAGAATTTGTCCTAGTTCATCTTTCTCTTGAAGAAGCTGCTGTGTTTGTACACTTTAGGGTTTTGTGACCAAGGAGCTTCTTGATTTTCATCGTCTGGATGAGCTGAAGAACTTTGCAGCCAACATCTTTCCCAAGTTGGTGATCAAGTCGCATACTAGGATCCAAGCATCTATTAGTTAGTCACATACTAGGAGTCATGCATTGAAAATGAGAGATTGTCACTATAGAACAAGTCCAATTGGGTATTGGGGTAAGGATTCAACTGTAAGTTGGTATAAGGTACTGGGATTCCTTTACTTGTAACAGCTTGTTTTGATAATAGTGAATTCTCGAGAGTAGTGACCTTAAAATCACCTGGTGGGGTTTTTGCCGTGTAGGTTTTCCCCATTCATAAACAAATCACCATGTCAATTTAATTTCCATTGCATACTTTAGTTAATTGGTGATTTGTTTGTACTACCACGCACTTTGTATCTTAATTAACTTAATTAATTCACCTAGCTAAATTAATTGGTTAATTTATCATAAGGGGTCAATACATTCTTGGCCTATTAGAGATAATTCTAACAAGACTGAGCTTCCAAGCAGGATGGAAGAAGAATTCCAAAACATGAAGAAACGGATGGACGAATTGAATAACGCAGTGAAGGGGAAGGGAGAGAGAAACCTAGACGGAATGATCAAACAAACTGCATCACCATTTACTACAGTTGTGCTAGATTTACCGCTGCCATAGATGTTTAGGCTCCCCTAGCTCGATTCATTTGACGGATTAAAGGACCCGCTTGACCACATCAAGTCCTTCAAAAGCCTAATGAACTTGCAGAAAACCTGATAATAGCTTAATTTTGCATATTTATATCATTATAAGAAAGCACTATCATACTTATTTTGAGTTAATTCATGCATTTTATAGTTAATTTTGGAATAATTCTGAATAATCAATTTTGTGCTCAAATGAATTTTAATGCGCGAATTTGTCTTTTGTAGGATAATGAAATTAAATAAGTGGATTTGTGCAAAGAAGAAAGCTAATGGACTTTACTTTTATAAGGGCCATGATGAAGTCAAAGAAGGTCAACCCAATTAAATTCAAGTCCAATTGGAGCTAGGAATCAAAGGAAATTTGCATCAAATCCAAGTCTAATTCGAATTAGGATTCTAGCTTGCATACCAGTTAGTATTTGGAGTACAACTTTTGGCTCAGATGTCCAATCAGGATGATTCAAGCTGGGCTGGAAAGCTAACTTAGAGGGCTACAACTTTGTGGTTTACTATAAGTCCGAATTCTGAAGTTAAATGGGCCAAAAATGTCAGTTAATTTGTTAGGACATATGTGGTTCACTTGTTAAGAACATATGTTATTATTTTATGTAGTTGGCTAATCTTTTGACAAAACGCACTTTACTTGTATTTGGGTAGATCTAGGATGTGTTTAATACTTTAAGAAACCTTGTTTCAAATTCAAGTGTTAAAGCCATGCAAGTCTATCCAAGAATCAAGTAAGAAAGTGCTGAATTTTAAAGCTCGATAGCTGCTCGACACCTCCTCAACACCTGGCTATCTGTCGAGATCTTCAGCTGATGCTTATCATAATCTCGATAGTTTCTCGATAGCTGGTCGATCGATCGAGAAAGTTTCTGTCCCCTCGACACCTTCTCGACACCTCCTCGATAGTTGTTATCTGTCGAGGTTACAAGAATTCAGATTTCTGTTTTTAGGCTAGGCTTATGTATTTGTGTAGGGTTTCTTTTCTCACAACCCTAGACCTATATAAGACTTATTTTAGAGGCCGTCACATAAGAGAATACAAGGAAAACATATGCAAAAGGTGACCGATGCCTTATTCTCTCTGAAAAAAGCTACTGCGTCTTTGCGCCTTAGGGTTTTGTAACCAAGTGCTTCTTGATCTTCGTTGTTAATGAAGTGAAGAACTTTGTAGCCAACATTCTTCTTCCTTAAGTTGGTGAGTGAGTCACGTACTAGGATTCGTGCAAAGGAGTGAGTCACGTTCTAGGATTCGTGCAAAGGAGTTAATCACGTATTGGGATTCGTGTAACAAAAAGGGTGGCGTTCATATATTGAAGAGTTCAAAAGTTCTGAAGCGGTAGAAGGTTTCTACTGTGAGTTCATCTACGGGGATTGTAGAGTCTAGGGACAAAGGTTTTGTTCTAGATCTGAAACTTCTTTTTACTATAGTGGATTGCTTTTCGGGAAGGTTTCCCCCTAGATTTTTTACTGTGAAACTGGTTAGTTTCATTTGTTTTCCTAGGTCATCATATCTTGTCTTATTTATTTTTCCACTGCATTCATTATTGACATGATATTGATGTTTGTTTGTTTTAACAAGTTTATTTATAATAAATCTAATTAACAACTTGGGTTTAAAACTTGTTAATTCTATCAATCGGGGTCTAAATTTTCCAACAAGTGGTATCAAAGCGGGTTCACTCTGATTGGATTAATTTCCTGAGTGTGATCCTTGACCCCCTTTGTCATGGAATCCCTTGATTGTTTTGATTTGCGTGATCTTGTATTGAATGATGATGATAATTTTCAAAATGCCTGTTGCAAGCTTTATAATTTTTGTATGAAATCTCTTGAATGTTCTACAAAATTGAAAGCTAAAATTAAAAAGGTCAAGCTTGAAAAAGATGATTTGATTGTAAAATTGGAAGAAGCCAATAATTTGAATGAGAGTTTTAAAAATCAAATTTCATCTTAGGTGGACAAAATTAAAAGTTTGGAAGAGCAACTAGTTGAATCTAAAACTGAAGTTGAAAAATTAACTAGTGCCAAACTTGTTGTTGAGCCTAGCTCAAAAGAAAAGGATTTTTATATTCCTCCATTTAAAAGGAATAATCAGGATTTGAAGGCTAATATTGCTAGGATAGACAAAGGTAAACAATTTGATGTTAATGTTGAAATTTCTAAACCTATGTCTAAAACTCCTCCTAGGTTGAATGATAAATCTGAATTTTTCCCCATTTGTCATCATTGTCATATTGTTGGTCATATTAGGCCAAATTATCCTAAGTTGAGGTCTCTGTCAACCTCTCAGGTTAGACCTCCTTCTAGGAAACTGAGTAGCTCTAAAACTGCTCACGTTTGTCACCATTATGGTGTTTCTGGACACATTCGTCCTATTTGCTTTAAGTTGTATCCCCATAAGCAATTGTCCAAACGGTCACAGGTTTCCTCTCAAGGAAGTACACCTTTGTTTGGAGAGTTATTAAAAGTTTTGAGCTTTTTAACTCAATTTCAGGAGAATTTTAATTCTTCTATGTCCTTTAATAGACATACTAGGACACGTGTCTTTTCATCTTCACGGCCAAAAACTCGTGCTGTGTGGGTGAGAAAGGAGCTTAAGACTTAATTGTCTTTTCTGTTTGTCCTCTGCTTTAATTCTTTCAATCTAAAGTAGGACTCTCTTTGCTTGATTTCTTATCTGTTTTTGGAATCATGCTTTCATGCATCTGCATATTTTTATCATGTTTTCATGCATATGCATTTTTCTTTCATGCATTCATGTTGTTTATCTATTTTTGTTTGGTTATTTAGTTTTTATTTTGTTTTGTTTTCAAGATAAAAATAAAAAGGAAAAATCAGAAAAATACAAAAACAATGTGTGTTTTGTGTACATTGGTACTTGTGTACCTTGGATAGCCATTGAAACAAAACTTTCTAAACTTTGTATCTTTTGTAGCTTAGATGAGCATCTCTATGCACAACTAAGCAAGTGAGCTTTTGGCTCTTGTTTGTAATGAGTAAGATTAAGTCATCTCTTGAACTTAACACTCATATCACTCTTTTTTACGAGTAGGACTAGAAAATTCTAAGAGAAAGGCATAAATAACCATCTCACCACTATTACCCGCCAATCATAATAAGACACTTGTATGCTTCGGCATAGCAAAAGTGCAGTGTCAAAAACATTCGTATGCTTCGGCATAGCAAAAGTGCGATGTCAAATGCTTAACATCTTGGGTATTTCTTTTCTCTCTTTATATGCCCATGCATGATATGCTAAAATAAAAGAAAAATATGTAAAGAAAAATAAAAAGCAAAAAGATCAAAAATGTTTTAAATATGGTTGCAAGCGTGTATTCTAGGAGATGTGGGAGTTATAGGATGTACCTCGAAGGTGATAGTCCCCATCAAACAGTTATGATTGTGTGTGAGTTAAAGTTATTTTCTCATATCTCAGATCATCATAACATGTATACACATATGCAATCTTGCAATGTTTTTCACACACAACACGCAATATTCTTTATTACTCATGATACATGTGCAGGTACAATGTGATTTGGCCATTACAAGGTTTTACATGTGTTAATGTATGTTCACTAAACTGTCTTGACTTGTTTTTGAAAAATAAAATTGGTTAGATTTGTTTAATGTGTGTGTGTGTGTGTGTGTGTGTGTGTGTGTGTGTGTTTTGAATCTATGTGCTTAACATTTTTCTTGTTAAGAGATTTGTTTTTAATATGGTGTGCATCTTTCTTTTATCTTGTTATCCATAGCATCTTGTTTCATTACATTCATGCATTTTTATGAATTCTTTGTGCCCCCTTGATCATCCTTGATCATCTTTATGTTTCTCGGGTGAAGCCTTCTAACTTCTTGTACCCTTTGTCAATCATGAAAAAAAGGGGGAGAAATTGTGATGTGGTTTCTTTTTTAAGATTCTACATGTTAGGGGGAGAAATACATTCATTTGTAAGGGGGAGATGTGTTTCATCTTGTTAAGGGGAGTGCTTACTTCCTTCTTCTTGTACCTTGGGTCTTGTGACCATGTTTACATACATTGTGCTTATCTTTTATATATATATATATATATATGATGATGTATGTTTTCTTTCACCTACCTTTACATGTGTTGTTTCTTTTCTATCTTTATACACATGTTTCTTATACTTGTATGCAATCTATTATTTCTATTTTACACAAAGATGCCTTGATGAGTTTTGTTTAAGTATTTCAGAAATACAGGTTGTCAAAGTCTTCCATGTTATTAACTCTCTTCTTGCAAAGTTTTTCAAGGGTTTATGCTAGGATAGATTTTATTGTATTTAACAAGTAACTATAAGTTAAGTGATTTATGACTTCTCTTATATGTTCATTTGTTTGTTGTGGTTTTGTCACGAATTGCCAAAGGGAGAGATTGTTAGGACATATGTGGTTCATTTGTTAAGAACATATGTCACTATTTTATGTAGTTGGCTAATCCTTTGACAAAATACATTTTACTTGTATTTGGGTAGATCTAGAATGTGTTTAATACTTCAAGAAACCTTGTTTTAAGTTCAAGTGTTAAAGTCATGCAAGTCTGTCCAAGAATCAAGTGAGAAAGTGTTGAATTTTAAAGCTCAATAGCTGCTGGACACCTCCTCGACACCTGACTATCTGTCGAGATCTTCAGCTGATGCTTATCGCAATCTCAATAGCTTCTCGATAACTGGTCGATCGATCGAGAAAGTTTCCGTCCCCTCGACACCTTTTCGACACCTCCTCGATAGTTGCTATCTGTCAAGATTCATTAAATCTCGACACCTGCTCGACACCTGCTCCATAGCTGCTATCTGTCAAGGTTACGGGAATTTAGATTTCTGTTTTTAGGCCAGACTTATATATTTGTGTAAGGTTTCTTTTCTCACAACCCTAGACCTATATAAGGCTTATTTTAGACGCCATCACATAAGAGAATACAAGAAGAACATATGCAAAAGGTGACCAATGCCTTATTCTCTCTGAAAGAAGCTACTGCGCCTTTGCGCCTTAGGGTTTTGTAACCAAGTGCTTCTTGATCTTCATTGTTGATGAAGTGAAGAACTTTACAGCCAACATTCTTCTTCCTTAAGTTGGTGAGTGAGTCATCTACTAGGATTTGTGCAAAGGTGTTAGTCACGTTCTAGGATTTGTGCAAAGGAGTTAGTCACGTATTGGGATCCGTGCTACAAAAAGGGTGGCGTTCATATATTGAAGAGTTCAAAAGTTCTAAAGCGGTAGAAGGTTTCTGCTGTGAGTTCATCTACGAGGATGTAGAGTCTAGGGACAAAAGTTTTGTACTAGATCTGAAACTTCTCTTTACTATAGTGGATTGCTTTTCGGGAGGTTTCCCCCCCAGGTTTTTTACTGTGAAACTAGTTAGTTTCATTGGTTTTCCTCGGTCATTATATCTTGTCTTATTTATTTTTCCGCTGCATTCATTATTGTCATGATATTGATGTTTGTTTGTTTTAACAAGTTTATTAATAATAAATCTAATTAACAACTTGGGTTTAAAACTTGTTAATTCTATCAACCGGGGTCTAAATTTCCCAACATAACTGAAGCCTAAAAACTTTGGATTTCCTCCAAACGAGAATTCAACTTGTAATAGGATTCCTTGACCTATTTAAAGGCTCTTTAGGGAAAAATTCAGAAGAGAGCTATTGTAGAACATAATTTAGGTTTTCTTAAAGTTTATTTATAGTTTTTAGAGTTTTATTTGTGTTATGGCTTGCTAGAAACCTTGCTAAGGCAAGGGGTGAAACCCAACCGTTTATTGATATGTTCTTAACAATTATTTATTGGTTTTAATGCTTATGTTTTTATGTTTTTGATTGTTTTACTCATCTAGAAAAGTGTTTAGTTCTATATAATCCTTTGATTTATCATAGACTCCGGGCATGTTAAATGCTTAGTATTCCTTGCGAACTAATTCACTAGTTTTGTTTTGCCTTAAATCAATCAATTGCATGAAACTACCTTAGACAATTAATTCTTGAGTTTTTATTGTTAAATCATCCGACTAAAATCATCCTTCGTATGAATTTTAGTTGAGTCATAAAATAAATATTGTTAAGACTACCAATAGATGTGTTGTGTGTGGATCCCTAAACCTTATCGCCTTAATATATTGTTATTTTCTCTTAATTTAAATTAACTTTACTAAACTATAAAAAAATCTCTTCAATTAAACTTTGTTATTTTAGTTTTATTCTCTTGTGGTTTGCTAATCAATTCCCTTTTCCCTGTGGATTCTACCTCGGACTTACCGAGTTATTACTTCGCAACAATCTTGCACTTGAGAGCATTATTTAAGTCGCAGTAAAACCCTGGATGAAATTATGTGTAGAGCTTTTCCAACCACTTTGAAGGGGCCAACCAGAGTTTGGTTTAGCGAAATTCCCCTTTCAACGATCGAGAGTTTCAAGGAACTAGGAGGTGCGTTCGTCCGTCATTTCATCGGTGGACAAACGTACAAATGACCCACTTTGCACTTATTAAGTGTTAGACAGGAAGCAGGAGAATCCTTGAGAATGTATGTGACAAGATTTAACAAAGAAGTCCTACAAGTAGACAAAGCAGAAGATCAGGTGCTGCTTACAGCCTTTCAAGCGAGATTAAGGTCAGAGGACTTCCTGTTTTTGATAACTAAGAACCCGCCGACAACCATCGCTGATTTATTGTTCAAAGCATTGAAGTACATGAATGTGGAGGATGTCCTAGCTTCTAAAGGGATCATGAAAAGGCTAAGGATGGAGAAGGAAAGTTAAGATCATCCAAATCATAGAAAAGAGGGCAAACTCGCACACAGCCTGCCAACGGATAATAGAAGGAATTTCCCAAAATTCACCCCGCTGGTAATGCCTCCTAGCAAAATTTTAATATAGGTAAAAAATGACCCCATTCTGAGGTGGCCCAAGCCAATGAGATGTAATCTAGAGGTGAGAAATAAGAATAAGTATTGTCATTTCCATAAGGATCATGGGTATGATACGGACGAGTGTCATGATTTGAAGAATCGAATTGAAAATTTGATTCAACAAGGAAAACTAAAAAGGTTTATGGGGCAAAGTGGTCAGCATTATGGGTCCTGGAAAGACGAAGGTGGGAGTTGACCTCAAGATGAAGATAGAAGTCTCCTACAAGCACCAGAAAAAGAGAAGCAGTAAGCAGTAGCAGGAGAAATTAGAACTATAACTAGGGGATTAGTGGCTAGAGGTTCATTTAGGTCACTCAGAAAGGCATACACAAGGCAAGTGAACAAGATACGTACAGAAACTGTTTGGACAAAGCATGCCAAATCAGACAAACCAGATGTCACCTTCTTAGGAAAGGATACATAGGGGGTAAAACAACAACATGACGATCCATTGGTGATCATGTTGAAAATTGAAAATTTCAATATTTGCCAAGTCCTAATTGACAATGGCAGTTCAGTGGACATAATGTATTTATCCGCTTTCCAATAGATGAAAATCGGTATATTCCACTCACCCTTGGTAAGTTTCTACCGAGACAAGGTATATCTGAAGGGAATTGTTACACTGGCTGTGGTTGCAGGAATGTTCCCAAATCAAGTGAAGAAGGATATCAACTTCCTTGTTGTGGACTGTCCTTCGTCCTACAATGTGATCATTAGGCGACCAACGCTGAACAAATTCAAAGCATCGACCTCCACCTATTACTTGAAGATGAAGTTTCCAATGGAGAACAGAGTCGAAGAGGTTCGAGGAGACTAGGTTCTAGCTCGGGAATGTTACCAAGCAGCCTTGGCTATAGAGGAAAACCATACCTGGACAGTCGAGGAAGCAAAGCCAAAAAAGAACCATGCAGAAGAGTTGGAAGAAATACAGTTAGCCGAAGCAGATCAGACCAGAACCACGAAGATAGGGGCCAAGTTAGAACTAGAAATGAAGATGAAGGTAATGCAATTCTTGAAGGATAACCAAGATGTCTTTGCTTGGAGCCACGAGGACATGCCTGACATAGATAAAGAAGTGATAGTACATCGTTTATCAGTAGATCCAAGGCATAAACCAATCCAACAGAAATGATGAGTTTTTGCTCTAGAGCACAATAAGGCTATCATGGTCAAAACTATTGTCTGCTGATTTCATTCGAGAAGTTTATTACTCAAAATGGTTAGCAAATGTGGTCATGGTCAAGAAATCAAATGAGAAATGGAGGATGTGCATAGATTTTACTGATCTGAATAAAGCCTATCGAAAAGACAGTTTTCCTCTACCACAAATCAACCAATTGGTAGATTCGATCACTGGACATGAACTTCTCAGCTTCATGGATGCATTTTTTGGTTAAAATCAGATGATGATGGACGAACAAGATCAAAAAAAGATAGCGTTCATTACTAGTTAAGGCCTCTACTACTACAAGGTAATGCCCTTCGGACTCAAAAATGCAGGGGCTACATACTAAAGATTGGTCAATCACATGTTCCATAATCAAGTTGGATGAAATATGGAGATGTATGTAGACAATATGCTAGTCAAGAGTCAGCAAACAGTGGACCGTTTAACAGATCTAAAAGAAACTTTTGATACTCTTTGAAAGTACAACATGAAGCTGAATCGGTCCAAGTGTGTTTTTACTGTACCATCTGGGAAATTTCTTGGCTTTATGGTGTCATAGAGGGGTATCGAAGTGAATCTAACAAAATAAGGGAGATAATTGAAATGTCACCCCAAACGAATGTGAAGGAAGTCCAATGTCTGAGCGGGCATATAGCTGCCCTCAATAGATTCGTCTCCCAATCTACAGATAAGTGTTTCCCATTTTTTAAGCTTCTTAAGAAAAAGTTTGAATGGACAAATGAATGTACTATAGCCTTTGTAAGCCTGAAGCAATACTTGATAACCCCACCTCTTTGAAGCCCCTCGAAGATAAGGGAGGATATATTTTTGTATTTGGTGGTGTCACAGACTACAGTTAGTTCAGCTCTAATACGGGAGGAAGATGGAGTACAAAAGCCCGTCTATTACACCAGCCAAGCCTTTAAGGGGGCAGAAGCACGGTATCCTAGCATTGAGAAAATGGTCTCCGCCCTAATCATAGCATCATGGAAGCTGCGTCGCTACTTCCAAGCACACATGATAATTGTGCTGACCGATCAACCCATGAAGAAAGCGATGAATAGGCCAGATGCAGTTGGACGAATGATTTTGTGGGCAATAGAATTGAGGGAGTTCAATATCAATTTTCGTCCTCGAACGGCAATCAAGGCTCAAGCATTGGTTGATTTTGTTGCAGAATTCGCTTCGAGGGAGGAAAATGAGATCGACGAAGCATTTTGGATGGTTAAGGTGGATGGATCATCCAACAAAGAAGCTGGAGGAGTAGGAGTGGTTCTTGAGACACCAAAGAAGGATGTTATCCAATATGCTGTTCGACTTCAGTTCCTAACTACCAACAACGAGGCTGAATATAGAGCTCTTCTAACTGGGTTGAAATTGGCAAAAACCATAGGGGCACAGAAGTTGAATGTATACAGTGACTTACAATTGGTGACAAGACAAGTGAACGGAGAGTATGAAGTCGTTTAAGAAAGAATGCAGCATTATTTGCAGATGATCCTCCACTTGGCTAATCATTTTGAAAAGTTGAATTTTCTACAGATCCCAAGGGAGCAAAATGACCAAAATTGGCTTCGTCAAGCGAATTCTATTAGGCAAAGGGGGTTCGTATCGAAATATAGACAAAATCAAGCACTAATGAAGTAGAAGTGTTTCTTGTCCAAACCCTAGAAAATTGGATGACTCTCATCCTCAACTATCTTAATAGTGGAGATCTTCCAACAAATTGTAAGGAAGCAAGGAAGATGTGCTTAAGAGCCTCAAGATTTGTTCTGATCAATGAAGTTGAAAGCTCGAATTTTTGTGAAAACACAAGAGCTTGTTTAGACCCCAAATTAAACATTACGTCTAGATTGATTTTACTTTAACTTATCTAAGTGTAGAACAAGAATAAATGAAGTGCAATAAACTGATAACTACTCTAGTGCATAAACATAAACAACAAACAATAAAAGTAAAGCACAAGAGTAAGGGAAGAGAAATGCAAACACAAGATAACACCAAGACGTGTTATCGAAGAGGAAACCAAAGAACTCGGCGAAAAACCTCTCCACCGCCCTCCAAGCGGCAATCAATCCACTAGAGAATAAAGTTGGAGTACACAAATAATAAAAGACCCTCCAAGCCTAGTCTATCCAATGTACTTGAGCCCTCCAAGCTCCTGCTACCAACTGACTTAATAAAGTCTTGTCTTCTCTAGCTCTCCAGATCCCGCAATACATCTGATTGCATCCACCAAGCCTCACCGGCTTCTTTTAGAAAATCTCTAAAGCTTCCCAAGCTCCAAAACACTCTCTACACTCTGAAAATGTGTGGATTATGTTTGGGTACAAATCTCTTCTCAAGATATGACAATGGGAGAGGGAAGGAGAAAAGGCTAGAATGATTTCTTCACTAAGGATGAGTAGCTCTCTATCTAAAAGATGGGTGTGTGTGTTGTAGAAAACTTATCTAGGGTTTTCCTCTCTGAATGGCTTCCTTATACTTTCTATGGTTAATGAGGGTATATATAGTATGGGTGAAAGATAAGAAAGTCACAATTAAAAATCCTTCAAGCAGAAAGTTTTGCAAGTACTTTGCTGGAAGGCCTTACCCATGAGACATTCGCGAAATCCTCTAGGCTTGCATGACTCTTCCGCTTCCAACATGTTTTTCTCACATGCCCTTTTCATGGGAACCCTTCTTGCGAGCTTCTTACAAACTAGTCGTGAAATTGCACTTATTCTTCATTTCATGCTTGATTCTTCACCAACTTAATACTAAACCCAATACAATAAAATCTCACAAAATATAAGGAACAAAATTAAAGCAAATACAATATTTTTTTGTCATGGAATAAAGCCAACATAAAATATAGTTGTAAATCATAACTTTACAATCTCCCCATTTGGCTATTCAATGACAAAACACCCTAAAACAGACTCTAGACTTAAACGTGAGTTTGGGAATAATGGCAAAACTCACTCACACCTAAATCTAGAAGCTATGATGAACTTGGAACATATATACTTGTACCCTGAAACACTTGCACAAAACACATTAGACCTTCAAGGTAAGGCAAGTAATAAAAGGACAAGTATAATGTAACAAGTAAATTGTGATTAAGTAAACATGATGTAAAACATGTGAGCAACTTGATCAAACATAAACAGTCATATGGAAATGAATACAATGATCATATAATAAAGCAAATGATCATCCGAACATGCAATCAATAAAGCACAATAGCATAAGGATGTATACATGTCCAAAACATAAGCACGATGCGATGAGAGCAACAAAGCATAGATACTAAATGTAACTCAAAGCACCATAAAGCAACAAGAAAACAAGCATAAGGTAAAACAAGGTTTTCACATAAAATATGTCTTCTCCCCCTCAGTATATGCATCTCTCCTATGGCTTTCTCCCCCTATGAATGTGCATGAGATAGAATTGCTCTCCCTAACAATGTGCACAAGAGTCATATAGAAATAACAAAATACACTGATATACTCTTCGGTATACTCTCCCCTTTTTTGTCATGAATAGACAAATGAATCAAGAGGAAGAAATGAAAGAAAAGAAGATATGAACAAGGGTAAAAGATAATGCATGAGGGGTGCAAAATGAATGAGAAAATGAAACTCAAAAGAAAGACAAAAACATCAAAAAAATGCTATATAGCCTAAAGTAAACATGACATGCTAAGGATGATGGAACAAAGGAAAGACTAAGGCATGACATAGACATAAGAACATGTTATATGTGCTAAAGGTCTAAAAAGACTTAACTAGCATGAGTGAATGCAAAACATATCAAGTGTTAGAGTGTGTGCAACAAGGTGCATCTAGTGTGCATGTGAGATGCATGAATGCATGAGCAAGCACTCGTGGGGTAAAGTGTGTAAAACACACAACCAATGATCAAAATATGATAAACATGAATAATTATGGTAATCCCCAAAAATTGGTACTCATTGGAGTCCAAAACAATGAGAAAATGTCATTTAGGCATTTTATCAAACACTTAGAATGCACACAATATACATGTATGTTAAACAATGCATAAACATATAAAAATGTTGCCTAAATACATGTTATTTTTGCCACAAGGGGCCAACATCCAAAGCAAATGATCATTTAAAACAAAGCCCAATCAAAAAGATTGACAAAAAATAAATTTTCCAACTCCCATTTGAGAAACTCCCAACTTATGAACATAAAACCTCCAAAGACATAATCTAATGATCAAAATCTATGAAAAGAGTTAAAAATTACCTTAGAGATGTTTATGGAATGTAAAATACTTGAAATTAGTTAGGTTTTGATGTTGAAGCATTAAAATAGGGGTTTGGGAGAAGATGGAAGAAATTTAAAAAAAAATGTCCCACGAAATGCCCTTTAAAAAGCTAATCTGGTAATTTTTGCGAGAAGCTGGGAATTTTTGCAAGTAAGTCTTACTCGCGAAAAAATCACGAAATTCTCTATCCAAAGTTGAAAAACTTGAGAATTAGACCATTTAACTCGCAGCTGGGCTTACTCATGAAATGAGTCACGAAAAACACCCAGAATACATGTTTTTTACACAAAAACAACTTGAAATTTTTTGAAAGACATGGGTGATACAAATCACTTCCAAAAGCAAACAAAAAGAACAAAAGTATTTTTGTTTTGATCTACATATGGTTGAGTATACACACATCACATTTGAACATATACAATCACACAAATGAAATAGGCATTCATTAAACATTAGATTTGTGTGTTGTGTGTGTGTATCAAATGTGGAATAGTCTTTAGTCTAGAGTGAAGTTTCAGTCGATCAAGTCATATACAACTAGTACTAAGTCAAGTGGTTTATCTCAATTATAGAAATGAATATATATGACCTCCTACAAGAAAATGATTACATATCTTTGAAACTTTTCTTTTGGCTTCTTTCAACTCATAGCTTTTTGATTATTTATGAACAATACATTACATTTTGAGATCGATGCCTGAAATTTTTGATATTTCATTTTTTAGAATAAGCCTTTGGCTTTTTGGGCACCATACATTTCAATATAAGTCGCTTTCCCTTTTTCCTAGTCAAATACTAGTATGTGCAACGGCTTTTACAGCTCATTGTCTCTTTTCGAAATTTGACATTTGTTGAGCTATAAAACAAAAACATAAAGGAGTGAGAAGATATATAGGAACAAGTCTATGTATATATCAAAACCATCAGGACCATTGACTAATCATTCATGACAAACTTGAAAATCGATTTACAACAGTCACACATAGATGTTAAGATTTTTTCCAACAAAGATAGATGTGCATACATAACAAGTTAAGCTTGTAAATGCACTACGCCATTAGTACAAAGGTACTAGGACAAACTCACATGTAAAATGTGCTCAAACATATATGATCAAACTTTTTGAATTTTTCACTTTTTATGTGGTTTTGGATTTTTACACACACAAAATAAAAGCATAAAAGTAGGATCAAATGCAAAAAAAAAAAAAAAAAAAAATGCGTATAAAGAGATGCATGATGCATAAATGCATGACAATGAAACATCTAATGCATGAAGGGTCCTATAAAAATCGAAAGAATTAGATCAAGGACCAAAAGAACAAAAGCTTAACCATAGGAACCCTTCCTCATCCAAATAGAATGATTGTTTAGAATGAGTGTCTCATGAGAAGTGAGACGAGGGTTGGAAGAATGAGAATCGGAGATGCACATCAACAAGGAGGTAAGAACATTAAAAGCTTTCTTCAACAACTTACCATTTTCCCCTAAAACTGATTTTGCTTTCATGACACAACTTCCAAGAAGCTCAAGTTTCTATTTTCTTTTGATTCTTTTAAAAGCTTGAAACTTAAAGCAATAAGGTCTTAGATGACCAAAAATACCACAATGGTAACAAATAATGGGTTTAGGTCCAGTAGGCTTTTTGGGAAGGGATCTAGCAACATAGTTTTGTTCTCTCTTCAACTTGGAACATTGAGGTCTTATGTGACTGATCACATCGCAATGGTAGCAAGTTGGAACAAACTTAGATCCATCCAAAACCTTAAATTGAGACCTAAACAAAGACTTTGGCTTAAAAGCTTTTCTCTCCACCTTTTGATTTCTTTTGTGTGGAGGAATGTACATTGATTTGTCCTTAGAGGTAGAACACACAATAGGCATAACATCGATTACCACAACATGATTGCAACTAATATTTTCATCCTTTTTAGCGATAGGTTCAGCAATTAAACACTTGGCATGCATCTTAAGAGATTCATTTTCATATTTAAGATCATTAACTAATTTGTTAGACAAAACAAGTTTAGCATCCAAGTTCATATTCAAACATTCAAACTCTTTCAACTTATCAAGAGAATTTTCAACAAGTTTCTTATATTTCTCAACCAATTTGTTGGATTCATTCAGCTTAGCAATCAAATCATCATTTTCACAAAATAACTTGCTCAAATTCTTATTAAACTTGTTAGCCTTTTTCTTCAAGAGTTTGATGTTAGGAATGTCAACAACATCCAATGATTCATGTAACATGTCATCACAATCAAGAGGATTAACACTCATAGAGGCATTTTCACAAACACTTGGCATGCTACATTCATCATCAACCAAACATGCATAGAAGCATAAAAAGCACTATCCATGGCAAATAACATAAGGGGTCAAGGATCACACTTAGGTAATGAAACCAAAATAAGTGTACCCGCTCTGATATCAATTAAAAGCTCAGATTTGTGTGAAAACACAAGAGTTTGTTTGGACCCCAAATTAAAAATTACAGCTAGATTGCTTTTACTCTAACTTATCTAAGTGTGGAACAAGAGTAAATGAAGCATAATAAACTGATAACTACTCTAGTGCATAAACATGAACAATAAACAATAAAAGCAAAGCACAAAAGTAAAGGAAGAGAGATGTAAATACAAGATAATACTAAGACGTGTTATCAAAGAAGAAACTGAAGAACTCGGCAAAAAACCTTTCCGTCCCTTTCCAGGTAGTAATCGATCCACTAAAGAATAAATTTGGAGTACACAAATAATAAAAGACACTCCAAGCCTAATTTAACTAATGTACTTGAGCTCTCTAAGCTCCTACTACCATCTGACTTAACGAAGTCTTGTCTTCTCTAACTCTCTGGATCTTGCAATACGCCCGATTGCATCCTCCAAGCCTCACCGGCTTCTTTTGGAAAATCCTCAAAGCTTCCCAAGCTCTAAAACACTCTCTACTCTCTGAAAATGTGTGAGTTATGTTTGGGTACAAATCTCCTCTCAAGGTATGACAATGGGAGAGGGAAGGAGAAGAGGCTAGAATGACTTCTTCACTAAGGATGAGTAGCTCTCTCTCTCTAAAAGATGGGTGTGTGTGTTGTAGAAAACCTATCTAGAGTTTTTCTCTCTGAATAACCTCCTTATACTTTTTGTGGGTAATGAGGGTATATATAGTATGGGTATATATAGTATACCAGAGAGTATACCGATGTGTTTCGTCATTTCTATATGACTCTTTTGCACATTCTTAGGGGGAGAAATTCTATCTTGTGCACATTCGGAGGGGGAGAAAGCCATAGGAGAGATGCATATACCAAGGGGGAGAAGACATCTTTTTTGTGAAAACCTTGTTTTGTCTTGTTTTTCCTTATGCTTGTTTTCTCGTTGCTTTATGGTGCTTTGAGTTACATTGAGTATCTATGCTTTGTTGCTCTCAACGCATCGTGCTTATGTGTTGGACATGCGTACATTCTTATGCTATTGTGCTTTATTGATTGCATGTTCAGATGATCATTTGTTTTGCTATATGATCATTGTAGTCATTTTCATATGACTGTTTTGTGTTTGATCAAGTTTCTCACATGTTTCATATCATGTTTACTTGATTGCAATTTACTTGTTGCATTATACTTGTCCTTTTATTACTTGCTTTACCTTGAAGGTCTAATGTGTTTTGTGCAAGTGTTTCAAGTTACATGTATATATGTTCCAAATTCATCACAGCTTCTAGATTTAGTTGTGAGTGAGTTTTGCCATTGTTCCCAAACTCACGTTTAAGTCTAGAGTCTGTTTTAGGGTGTTTTGTCACGGAATAGCCAAAGAGGGGGATTGTAAAATTGTGATTTACTACTATATTTTATGTTGGCTTTATTTCATGATAAAAAGTGTTGTATTTGCTTTAATTTTTTTCCTTGTATTTTGTGTGATTTTATTGTATTGGGTTTAGTATTAAGTTGGTGAAGAATCGAGCATGAAATGAAGAATTAGTGCAATTTCGCGACTAGTTCGCGAGAAGCTCGCAAGAAGTGTTCCTGCGAAAAGGGCACATAAGAAGCACATGTTGGAAGCTGAAGAGTCATGCCAGCCTAGAGGATTTCATGAGTGTCTTGCAGATAAGGCCTTCCCGTGAAGTAGTCGCGAAACTTTCTGCTTTGAGGATTTTTTAGTGTGACTTTCTTATCCTTCACCTATACTATATATACCCTCATTACCCACAGAAAGTATAAGGAGGCTATCTAGAGAGAAAAATCCTAGATATGTTTTCTACAACACACACCACATCTTTTAGAGAGAGAGCTACTCATCCTTAGTGAAGAAATTATTTTAGTCTTTTCTCCTTCCCTCTCCCATTGTCATATCTTGAGATGAGATTTGTACCCAAACATAACTCACATCTTTTCAGAGTGTAGAGAGTGTTTTAGAGCTTGGGAAACTTTGGAGATTTTCCAAAAGAAGCCGGTGAGGCTTGGAGGATGCAATCGGGCGTATTGCAAGATCCAGAGAGTTAGAGAAGACAAGGCTTCATTAAGTCAGTTGGTAGTAGGAGGTTCGAGGGCTTAAGTACATTGGGTAGACTAGGCTTGGAGTGTCTTTTGTTATTCGTGTACTCTAACTTTATTCTTTAGTGGATCGATTACCGCCTGGAAGAGGGCGGAGAGGTTTTTTGCCGAGTTCTTCAGTTTCCTCTTTGATAACACGTCTTGGTGTTATCTTGTGTTTGCATCTCTCTTCCCTTACTCTTGTGCTTTACTTTTATTGTTTGTTGTTCATGTTTATGCACTAGAGTAGTTACCGGTTTATTTGCGCTTCATTTAGTCTTGTTTTGCACTTAGATAAGTTAGAGTAAAAGCAATTTAGCCGTAATTTTTAATTTGGGATTTAAACAAGCTCTTGTGTTTTCAAACAAATCTGAGCTTTCAGAAGTTTTGTATAAACAAGGGTTGATGCTCCCTTACTTGAGGTGCCTATCAGAAGATGAAGCAAACTACGTGCTTTGAGAAGTCTATGAAGGAATTTGTGGTGATCATTTAGGGGCACAATCACTCGCTTCAAAAATTACTGAAAACAGATTACTACTGGCCAACGATGAAGACGGATGCCTTTGCATTTGTCCAAGCATGTGACAAGTGTCAACGATTTGCTAATCTAAGCAAGATACTGGCAAAAGAATTTATGCCCATAACTTCACCTTGGCCATTTGCTTAATGAGGGATCGACATAGTCAAACCACTCCAAATCAGGAGAAGACAAATGAAATTCTTGCTGGTTGCCATAGATTATTTTACTAAGTGAGTGGAAGTAGAACCCTTGGCAAGGATTACAGAGAAGAATGTGCAAAACTTCGTCTGGAAGAATATCATCTGCAAGTTCAGGGTCCCGAAAGTGATTATCTCAGACAATAGGTGTCAATTTAATAGCTCTTCTTTTCGAAGTTTTTGCAACGGTCTAGGGATCAAGAACCACTATTCATCACCAGGGCACCCCCAATTTAATGGGTAGGTAGTAGTGACAAACTGTACTTTGCTTAAGATAATCAAAGCTCGGCATGAGGGAGTAAAGAAAGCTTAGGTAGACAAACTGCCCAGTGTTTTGTGGGCTTATAGAACAACAGTCAGAACTCCAATAGGTGAGACTCCTTTTAACTTGACATTCAGGACCAAAGCCGTTATACCAGTAGAAGTTGGACTCACTACTTTTATAGCCACAACGTTTGACGAATCATGGAATGACGAAGAACTAAAAGTCAATCTTGATCTGCTTGATGAGTTGAGGGAAAAAGCCTGTACAAGAATGGCCAGGTACCATAATCAAGTTGTAGGATATTACAACAGTAAAATGAAAGCCAGAAAATTCGAAGAGGGTGACTTAGTCCTAAGAAAAGTCTCCCAAGCTACCAAAGACCCAACACAAGGAAAATTGGGCCCAAACTAGGAAGGACCCTACAGAGTCAAAAGCTGCACTTGAGAAGGAAGTTATCGTCTGACAAACATGGATGGGATAGATCTGCCTCATCCATGGAATGTTGAACATTTGAGGAAATACTACTAGTAAGCTTTTCCTTGTTTTTTCCTGCCTTTGAGTTTTATTTCCATTTTTTGTATTTCATTCAAAGAATAAAGGTCCTTTCCAAATGAGAGACCCTGAATAAAAAGATCCTAAAATTTCTCTTCCAAATAAATTAAGTCATTTGTCCTAATAGTGTGTTGATTGTTCTGATGCACAACGATCATGCAAACAAAAGACGAATTGCCCTGCTATATGCAGCAATTACAAACAAAAGACGAATTGCCTTACTACGCGCAACAATTGCACATGTAAGACGAATTGCCCTGTTACGTGCAGTAATCACAAACAAAAGATGAATTGCCCTCCTATGCGCATCAATCATACATATAAGACGAATTGCCCTGCTATGTGCAGCAATCGCAAACTAAAGATGAATTGCCCTGCCATGTGTAGCAATCGCAAAATAATGGTACAATTATCCTGCGATATGCAGCAACTACATCAATCATCCAACATGGGACTTTCCACAAAAAGAACTGTCCTACAGTACATAGCAATTACAAACGAAGAAAATATATTACCAAAATTTCACAAGGTTCAGGTAAGAAATAGATCTCTTGTGCAAAAGGAGAACATCTAATGATAACAAAGTCTTAGAAACAGAGGGAGGCAACAACAGTGTCTTATGCCTAAAAGACACTGTTGGATGATTGATGTAGTTCCAGCATCGCCTTCAATACTTCTGACCTCCATTTCATTATTCATAGCAACTGCACTAACCTCCATTTCATTATTCACAGCAATTGCACTAACCGGCATAGCCTCTGCAGCCACCATCTCCTTTTGAATCTCCTTAATGCCTAACGAAGCAAAATTCAAGTCAAGATGGTGTTTGATGAGATACTTCTAAAGAAGCTAGAAGCCATCAGCATACTCCACCATCATCTTATCTGAATATTCGTCAGATGCTTTAAAGTTCTTTACAGCCTCTTCCGCCTCTTTCTTCGCCTTCTCTAAATGATCGTCCTTCTGAGCACTTAAAGTTTTCTCTATAATCAAGTCAGCCTGGGCCGTCTTCAACTACTTCCCCATTTCAACACTTTTAGCAGCCATTCTCTTCACACTCTCCTTTAAAGAAGCGTTCTCAGTAGAGAGGTTCTTAATCCTAGTTTGTGCCAAAGCCAATTTTTCTTCCATGTCTAGGTAATTAGTTGTCAAGTACATAAACTCCTCCAAAATTTAGAAGAAAGAAGGTTTCTTTAATAAATAAATAAATAAAAAGAAGAATCAATATGAACAAGAAAGAAATGGTTCTTGAAAATGAACCTGAACATTTTTTTGGAGACGCTGGGTAACCAAGTCACGGGATTCAATAGACGAAAAATACCCCAACTTGTCTGTTGAGATTACGTCGTGAGCCCTAGCCATAGCCCAACCAAGGTCATTCCAGAAGTCAAAGACAGACTTCCCCTTATCTCGGCCTTTGAAAGATCGAAAAGAAGGTGTGAGTTCTTCAATAGACATTGTTGGAAAGGATGAAAGAACTTCAGAAACTTTTTGAACAGCGGAAGGAATAGGAGGTTTCTCTGAATCACCACATTTCTTTAAACAGCGCCTCTTACTTTGAAGACTGCCTCCAGGTTGGGCCTCCTCACCTACCTTTTGCTTGAGCTTCGCATACCTAGCTTTGTTAAACCTAGTAGTCATCCCTGCATAACGAAAAACATCAAAGAACAAACACCACACATACCCTTAAAAAAAAAGGGGGGGGACATAGACTAGCTCTTTTTGTTTGTCTCGAGACGCTGCAAAACACCACTAGAAGGCTATGGTCCAAGAAAGTGAAGGGATATGTTGTTGGGACTGATCAGATAGTCAAAATCTTTCACCTCAACAACATACTCTAAATCTCATTTTAGATGATCTTTGTAGTAACTCTTCAAATGAGGACGAGTTTTCACTATAAAAAATAAAAAAAATAAAAAAATTGTATAACCAAATTGTCATAAGCACGATACAAAAGAAGCAAAAAAAAGGGAGCATAGAAAGACACACCAGACAATGAGGTCCCCCATTGATGAAGAAACCTGGGAACTTCATCTAGGTTCTCGTTTGGAAGAATTTCCCAACCTTCACCCGAGACAAATAAAAAACGTTGTTTCCAATCTCGATAAGAGGAAGGAGACTCTAAAACCATTTTTAGCTTTCTATCCCAAGGCCTAAACTCCCAATAACCCTCGAGTTTTGACTCCATCAAATGATACAAATAGAAAAACTCATCCACCTTAATAAAATCTCCGTCATTCACCGTAGAACAAATCACCATACAACACACCATCATCCTCCAAGCATTCGGAATGAGTTGTCCTATAGCAATTTTCAGACGAGAAAGAACTTCTCTATAGAATGGGTGGACGGGAAAACACAACCCACACTGGAAATATGATTCGTAGAAGCATACTTCCTCGTGAAGAAAGGTACAAGCCCTTTCGTCTACCTCAAGAAACCTAATTAAAGCCAAAGGGGGAAACTAGTACTTATCAACAATCCTATCTCTTAGTTTTTTCATAATCCTTCCTCAAATACCAACACTTTCTTTCCAATCCTGAAATGTTAGGAGCAGAGACGAAGTGGTATCCATCTCTTGGGTGTTTTTTCAGTAGAGGATAAACCAGTTTCTAAATCACTAGATCTCACCCTATCCTCAGACATTACTCTCTTTTCTAAAGATTGAGCGAAACCAACTAAAAAGTGAACTAAGGGATACAACGACAACAAAAGTTCCCTCAAAGGAGTTTCTTGAGTAACATATACACCCACTTGAGGTTTTCTCCTATCAGAAGTTTGAAGAAAAAAGCATAACCAAGTAAAGAAAAAAGAAATTGAAGGGGAATCAAGCCAGACAAGAGAATAATCAACCATTAATGACTGAGAAGAAAAAGGAACTCACTTGGAACTCGAGGAGTATAGTGCTCGGAATTATAAACCAAACGAATGAGTAAGGAAAGAAAGAGAAATGGAAGTTTAAAGGGGCAAACAAAAAATCAGGACGCAGGAAGATCGCAAATTCCCAATGCACAAACAACCAATCAAAGCGTGACATGTGTCAGAAATTTGACCAAAAAAGTCGCACCTCTGTGACAAGAACAAAATCTGAAGCGACACGGACGAACGAAATTCATTCCTACAAATTGTCTCCTTCTAGATGAACAATTTTGGAATGAGGGGGCAACTGATGAATCGGGATCACCTAAACAGCCATAAATGAACATTAATGCTAATTTATGCGCACTAGTAACTGACGGAACCTCCAGCAAGTTTTGTAACTAACGATCATTAAAGGTGACATATTTAATCACCTAATGCGTTACAAAGGCAGTAAAGCTCAATTGATGACATAATGAAAGCAAGTTACAAGGTCCAGCTCCTATAAAAGGAATCAGACAAATAAAGGAAAGGTACGCACAAAAAACACTTGAAAATCCCAAAAGAAGCTCTGATTACTTTATTATCAGTTGTCATTCTAATTTTATCATCGGAGGGTTTTAAGGAAACACCTCACTGGTGTTTTCTCCACCAAAATCTCTCTTTTGTTTTGCAAGCAGAAGACGTTGGCTCTGTTGGACAAACAACATACTGACTATTTCAAGCATCATCAGGATTCATCATAGACACCAAAAATTTGAGTATATGAATATACATCAAACCCATAATCAAACTTATCTAACTCTTAAGGTCAATTTTTGAAAGCTCGAAAATGTGTTGAGAACACAAGAGCTGTTTAGACCCCCAAATTAAAGTTATTGCTCAATAGATTTTACTCTAACTTAATACTAAGTGCGAAATAGAGTAAATGCGGGCAGATAAACAAACAAGTTACTCTAACCCATAATCATTATAACACAGTAGTAAAATGAAAGGTAAAAGAGTAGGTAAGAATAATACAAACACAAGATAACACGCCGATGTGTTATCGAAGAGCAAACCGAAGAACTTGGCAAAAAACCTCTCCGCTGCCCTCCAAGCGGTAATCGATCCACTAGACAATCAGTTGGGATACATGGGTGAGTAAGAGACCCTCCAAGCCTAATCTACCCACTGTACCTAAGCCCTCCGCTCCTACTCCAACTAGGCTTCTTGGAACCGTGTCTTGTCTAGCTCTCCGGATCTCGTAATACGCCTAATTGCATCTGCCAAAGCCTGGCTTCTTCCAATGCTTCCCAGCAGCACCAAAACCTCACTTGACACTCTGAAAATGGTGTGGTAAGGTTTGGGCTATCAACCTCTCAATGGTATGGAATTCGAGAGGTAGGAGTTGAGGAAAATCCATAAGCATTTGTGTAGAGAAATGTGGGTATAACAATCTCTAACTCTCAAGGTTTGTGGCTATGGTTTTTTCTTAGAAGCATTCCTTAACAACTGTGGGTAATGATGGTATATATAGTGTGGGTACAGAAAGTGTGTATTAGAAATGACAGTCTGTAAAAACAGAATATTTCGCGGGTGTCTCACTGGAAGGCCTTACCCGCGAGGTACTCGCAAAACACAGCTGTCTCCATCCTGTCCTGACTCTTCGCATTCTAGCATGTGCAGGTCACATGCATCACTTCGCGGGATGCTTAGTCGCGAGATTCCCGCGAAAACTCTTTAGTCTTCAATTTGCTTGAGTCTTCATATTCTCTTTCTCTCACACACAACCCTTACAATTAAATCCCATAAATAATACAGGGTATAAAAGATTGAACTTAATTACAATCAAATTTGGCACGGAATAAAAGCCAACAAAATACATAGTTGTAAATTACAACTTTACAGTTTTGTTGGAGGGATGGAAAAGTGTGATAATAGAAATGGGCTGAGGATGTAAAAATGGAAGGATGAAAAAGATTTTAGTTCTCTCATGGTGTTTGGTTGGGTGGGTGGAAAAGTAGAGGGATAGAAAACTCTTATATTTGATTAAGGAGAAAAGTGAGAGAATGGAAAATGTAACTTATATAAAATTGCTTTCATATCCTTGTTACATTAAAAGAGAAAAATATTACTTATTAAGTTATCAATTAAAATTATTTAAATGACATCTTATAAAAATTAACACATATTGTAGTGTTTTATTCTTCTTTGATATTATATTTATTTTTTATAAAACAATGAGAAAAAAAAGAGCACAGATTGAACGCTGAACAAGCAGGGAAAAAAAAGAGAGAAAAAAAAAAAATGAAGAAGGGAGAAACAACGTCAATTAAAAAAAGAAAAAAGAAAAAAAAAAAAAGAACTAGAGAACAGAAAAGAACAATACAACACAATAGAAAGTAAGAAAAAAGACGAGAAGAAGAAAAATAAATAAATAAATAAAAGAGGGAGATAATACTACAATTGAGGGTAAAAGCAAAAATCACTCATATTTTCTCTAAATTTGGGGAAATTGCTGGTGGGCTCGAAGAGAAATCTGTCAGGTCTCACTGTTTTCTTCAATTTTCTGCCCCCCAAACCATTCCAATCAAATACCCCTTTCAATCAAAATCTCCCTTATTTTCTTTCTTTTATTTTTTCCTCCACTTTTCACTCCAACCAATCAGGATCCCTAATATATGGCTCACTTGGAAGAAATTCTTGATGGTTAATGCCACTTAATCATAAGGAGGCTCTGGTAGAATATATAACATATATAAATATATAATGTAATATGTTAATTGTTCGGCAGTCTAGGGCATGCTCATCAGATTGCCCGAGCTCAGCTTAATAAGTTAATAATGACACTCACACTTTAGCTTAGCATATTTTTTTTTTTTTTTTTAATTAAAAAAAAAAAAGAAAAAAAAAAACCATTAATAAACCACACCTGAGCTCGTCAATGGTAGTTGTTTAATGTAGCCCCCAACTTCGAGTTGAATTTATATGGTTAGAAGTTACAAACGCTTTGATTACAGAGCCCCATAATATGGTTCCAACCGCTGCGAGTAAAGGCTGGACCCTTTGATAGCTACATTTGCGGACACGACATGTATATGATAAAGCTAGAGATAAGTTTTCTTCATTTTCACTACAGTTCTGTAAATTTG
This sequence comes from Quercus suber, assembly GCF_002906115.3. Lineage (NCBI taxonomy): Eukaryota > Viridiplantae > Streptophyta > Magnoliopsida > Fagales > Fagaceae > Quercus > Quercus suber. The sequence continues at coordinate 111,932 of NW_027069619.1, forward strand.
AATAAGACAGTAAAAAAATGTCTAATTCCATGAAACTATTCTCATCACAATAATTATATTAGGAGATATAATACTGCAACTATGAATTATATGTCAGAATATTGATTAAATAATTAAATTTACTATTTTTTAATAATTTAAATTTTTAGCATCATTAGTAATTTATTAAAATATCGAAATAAATGGTTTTGACTCCAAACTAGTCTAACTAGGTCTCTACTCTGACTCCAATTTAAAAAGTTAAAAATTTCCCCTATTAGGTCCCCTTTATTAAGGAAAGTTTGCTTTTGGAGCAATTGCCAATTGATAATTTATCATAATAATAAAAAATTGCAACCTATAAATCTAATTCCATGCCAAAGTTCCTACATCTTTTTATTTTATTTTTTAAATCTGTGGAAATATTTAGTTCAAATTTTCATCAGTACTCCCAAAAGGCGAATATTAAGTCTCTTGTTTTATTTGGAATGATTTTTTTGAGGCTGTTACATTTTTCATATCTAAATGCTTATCGTATAATTTAAAAAGAAAAAGACATGCAGTTTTATCCACTAGTTCTTCCTCAAAGCATTGGGAAAAAGAATGTAATTTTCATGGGGACGACTGATTCACCTCTATTCCAGATAGGTCACCATCGCAGTCCACTTGAGGTTTGTCTCGCTAAATTCTAATGATTGGTGTTTGGTATCGGTCACATTTTCATACAACTCATTTTGCATTTTGTCTCCTCTCAAATATATAAATATATATATATATATATTTGCATTTTGTATATAATGATTTAACAATTTATACGTTCTAGTTAACATGTTGCAGGGCGGATTATCTACTATATTCTCAGACAAAATTGCCCTTTGCCCTTTTTCGGGCAAATTATATAGCCTTATGCCCCCTTTCTCAAACTAATTAGGAAAATGCCTCTCTTTTAAAACTTAATTTACTACAAATCGAGTTAAACCTTATAGTGGCGTTTTTAGGGAGTTTATAGTGACGTTTTAAGGACCTATAGTGGCATTTTTTAACTCGACCTCCATGAAATCGAGTTATAAGTAAAAAAAATTGCTTATAACTCGATTTTATGGAGGTCAAATTAAAAAACGCCACTATCTTTAAAATGTCACTATAGGCTCTTTAAAACGCCACTATAGGACTCTAGAATTTATTTTTTTTTTTTAAACTCAATTTGTAGTAAATCGAGTTTTAAAAGATGGGTATTTTCCTAATTAGTTTGGGAAGGGGAGTATAAGGCTATTTAATTTGCCCGAAAAGAGCAAAAGGCAATTTTACCCTATATCCTCTAATTACTATTGGTTTGATGATGTGATCTGGAAAGATGGTTTCAAACACAATAAAGTTACAAATGTATATAGTTAAAATGTTCACAAAAGAATATGGTGTCAATGTATGTGTATATGATTTTTTTTTTAAACTAATTTATAAGATATACATGGCACCAAAAATTAAAATGAAAGATCTTAATAAAGTGGATATTATTTTGAAAATTTAAGTATTGAAATATAGTGGAGGCAAGGTGCCTACTGCAGGAAGAGTAAACAACTTGAGTATGCTAGTGCTATAGGTAACATGATGTACGTATATCAAACATTGTACTAGACCAAGTATAATATTAGCAGTATCTAGACTTTCGAGGTATATATGTAATTTGAGTATTGATTATTGGAAAGAAATTGGTTAAGTTCTTGGTTATCTTAAGAAAACTATAAATTTAGAACTCCTTTATTTCCAATTTCCAGCATGTTATTGGAAGGGTATTCTAATGCAAGGGTGATAATAAATCAACTTCTGGTTGGATATTCACTCTTAGTGAGATTGTCATTTTGTGGGCATCAAAGAATCAAATTTGTTTATCTCACTCCACAATGTAATATGAGTTTATAACATTGGCAGCAGCAAGCAAAAGGCTGAATGGCTAAGGAACAAGAGAAAATGTGCAAACAAAGTAACATTTTGCCCCATTTTTCAAACTAATTAGGGAAATGCCCCTCTTTTGAAAATCAATTTTCTCAAAATCGAGTTAAGCCCTATAGTGACGTTTTTAAGGACCCTATAGTGACGTTTTAAGGACCTATAGTAGCGTTTTTGTAACTCGAGCTCTATGAACTCGAGTTATAGGTAAAAAAAAATAATAATAAAAAATTGCCTACAACTCGAGTTTGTGCAGCTTAAGTTACAAAACGCCACTATAGGTCCTTAAAACATCATTATAGGCTCCTTAAAACACTACTATAGGGCTCCTAAATTTTTTTTTTTTTTAACTTGATTTTTAGAAAATCGAGTTACAAAAGAAGGGCATTTCCCTAATTAGTTTGGGAAAAGGGGCAAAATGCCACTTTGTTTGCACGAAAAGGATATTTGCCCATTTTGGCCCTATGGAACATGATGTTAGATATGGATTGTGACACAGCCAATCAAAAAACCATTTCCGTGTAGTGCAATAGTGAAGCCACCGTGTCTAGAGTATACAACAAATTGTATAATTGAAAGTCTAGACATATAGTTTTAAGACATCAGTACATAATGCAATTGTATAAGGTTTATATCAATTGCAAACACTAAGTCAAGTGATAACTTGTTGGAGCCCTTTGCCCAAGGTTTGTCTCAAGAATTGGTAAAGGAAATATCTATTGGAATGAAACTAAAACCCTTCATATAGAATCACCAATAAAGAGAACCTAACCTCAAATATTAGATGCAATGTAAAGAGGTTTACAAGAAGTTGTAGATAACTAGTTAGTTGAGCACTAAACTTTTAAAGTCTCATTCAAGATAAATTAGTGATGACTATTATGTTAGGAGAACGAATTTTATACTTTTAATGAAGTAGTATGTATAGTTAAATGTTTGTGTAACAGACAATAAACAGGAACTCAAACTATATGACCATAGAAACGTTTCCACTTCTAAACAAGAGAAAAATTTTCTCTTCTATAAGGCTCATCAATCCAAGTAGCCAAGGACATAATAGTGCTAACAAGTTACGATTTTTTAGTGTCTATAGGTTGCTTTCATGTACGTGTTTTCTTTGACGAAAAAAAAAAAAAAAAAAAGAATACTAAGTATTTTAACGCACATAGAGAAAGAGGAGAAGGTTTTAAAGAAACTAACAGTGATGTATATCCAAAAGGGCCTAACTCTTGGATACACACTCTTAGGCTTGACAGTGGTGTTTTCATTGAATTGGTGGCAAAGAGTTTTGGAAAATCTTAGACCACATTAAATTCTTGGAGTCTTGAGATTAATACGCTAAGGGGAGGTTAGTTGAAAGACACAATAAATAACGGATGACAAAGTATCAACTAAATTAGATATGGATATTACAATCCTGGTGGGGGAATGTATATATATGTGCATATACACGTAGGTCGTAATATGTGAAGGATCCTACTTTACAAGTTTTTTTTAGAGAGTTTCAATCTATAGCGTCCACTTTTGATGATAACTCTTTATCATCAGACCAAGACACCAATCAGTTTTTAGTGTAGACCAGGGATTGAACTCCAAATCTCTTATTCAACCATCAAATATTTTATCAATTAAGCTACCTAGAACCCACACTTTAAAAGTTGAAGAGTGGAGAGTTTGTTAATAGTAAAAATAAAATTGAGTACAAGAATCTCACTCGAGCGATACTGAAGTTTGCTCAATTGAGTGAGAAGCGAGGGACGTGAACTTTCCATCTAACTTTTACATCATGTATTGAAGAGTTTGCATGAGTGAGATGTGTTTTCGCTTGAATAAGATACGTGCATAAAGCCCTTTTAATGTAAAATTTCTAAAAAAAACATGGGAACTAAATTTGTTTGTGTCCCTAAAGGCTAGTTAAAACCATAGGCAACATTTTAGAGTGTGTCCTAACATAGATAAGCAATCCTTTAAGGACTTTTCATTGGTAATTCTTCATTGTGTATACATTATGAATGTTCAATATATGTAAAATACCATTGAACGTTTAGACCCCTAAATTACAAATTACCAATTCAAGTTTATTATCAAACAATATATGTGTGGAATATGAAAATAAGCTAAATCAGAATTGATAAAACAATCTAAACCAAATAATATCACAACCACAACAGAAATTAAATAGTAAAGATTAAGGGAAAAGAAATGCAAATACAAAGACAACACAGGGATGTGTTATCGAAAAGGAAACCGAAATACTCAGCGTAAAACCTTTCTGCCGCCCTCCAAGCGGTCAATAATCCACTAAAGAATGAAGTTGGGATACATGAACAACAGAAGACCCTCCAAACCTAATCTATCCAGTGTACCTAAGCCCTCCAAGCTTCTTGCTCCAACAAGGTTGCGCCAAACCTTTGTCTTCTTTAGCTTACCGGATCCTGCTATAGCCCATAGCATCAACCAATATCAATTGGTCCCTTCCTAATTGCTTCCCAAGCACCAAATAGCCTTCTCACAGATATGGGTATGGTGAAAAAAGGATTTGGCTAATGTACCTATAAGGTTGAATTTAATCAACCATCTTGTTGGCTTTATTCCGTGCCAAATTTGCTTGTAATTCAGCATTTAGAAACCTTGTATTTAGGTGGGAATCATGTAAGGGTAATGTGCGAAAGAGTGTGAAGAAATGTTCAAGACTGTGCAGTGAAGCAGAGACTCGCAACTAGATCTTGCAGGTAGCTCATGACTAGCAAGCTACCAAAAGAAGCACACGATTTAAGTATGCAGAGAAGCTGAACCGTCATGCTAGCTGTAGCACTACAAGGCAAAAAGTCTAGATTGACCATTCAGTTAGTTCGTGGCTTGAACTTGCGACTCAGTCAAGTCGTGAGGCCAAGTCGCCAGCCAACTCTATTTTGGAAAAACTGACTCTTCGTATTCCTTTCTCAACCTAGTATAAATACCCCTTATATCCACGAATTATAAAGGGCTTCCAGAGAGAATTTTGAGAGAGAAACCCTTGAGAAAAATAAGATTGACTCATCCACAATCTTAACATAGTGACTCTTCAAATTCCTCTACTCTCACCCTCTCCATTGTTACATCCTTGAGAGGTTCATTATCCAAATCCTTTTCTCACCATACTCATATCAGTGAGAAGGCTTTTTGGTGCTTTGGGAACTAGTTAGAAAGGAACCAATGGATATTGGTTGATATAGGGGTTATAGCGGAATCCAATAAGCTAAAGAAGACAAAAGTTCGGCATAACCTCGTTGGAGCAAGAAACTTGGAAGGCTTAGGTACACTGGGTAGATTAGGATTGGAGGGTCTTAAGCTGTTCATGTATCCCAACTTCATTCTTTAGTGGATTACTGACCACTTGGAGGGCGGAGAAGAAGTTTTACGTCGAGGGCTTCGGTTTCCTCTTCGATAACACATCGTTGTGTTGTCCTTGTGTTTGCATCTCTATTCCCTTTATCTTTGTCATTTAATTTCTGCTGTGGATATGATTTTATTTGGTTTAGATTGTTTATCAATTCTGTTATAAATTTATGTTAATTTTCCACACGTACATTGTTTGATATTAAGCTTGAATTGGTAATTTGTGAATTGGGGGTCTAAACTTTCATAGTGTTTTATACGCTATTTGAACTTTCAGTACCTCTCAAGGATGTAACAATAGAGAGGGTGAGAGTAGAGGAATTTGGAGAATCAAAGGATTAAAATTGTGGATGAGTCAATCTTGTTTTTCTTTAGGGTTTCTCTCTCAAAATTCTCTCTGGAAGCTCTCTACATTTCGTGGGTATAACGGATATTTATACTGGCGTGTGTTTGGAATGCGAAAAGTCAGTTTTTCCCAAATAGAGTGGTCTGGTGACTTGGCCTCACGACTTGACTGAGTCGCGCAAGTCTAAGTTGCAAACTAACAGAATGGCCAGACTAGAAGTTTTGTTTAGTAGTGCTCCAACTGGCGTGACTCTTCAGCTCCTCTGCATGCTTCACACGTGTGCTCCTTTGGCAACTTGCAAGCCATGAGCCAACCGCAAGATCCAGTCGTGAGGCCCTACTGAGTTGCAAACTTTTAAGCTTTTCTTCACACTCTCTCACACACTACCCTTACATGATTCCCACCTAAATACAGGGTTTCTAAATGCTGAATTACAAGTAAATTGACATGGAATAAAGCCAACAAAATGGTTGATAAAATTCAACCTTACACGTTAATATCCATATTCATTTTTACATAGATTTTGCACACCATATATATAAATTTAAAGAATTCTCAAAGTTTGCTACTTTAAATATCTTTGCTTAGTTATATCCAAGAAATAATTTGTCTGCAGCTCATTAGCAAACTCATTTGAGTTGCAGCAAATATCATGTTAAAAAAAATTATCATTTCGTACCTCTAAGCCTTTTTTTTCTTTGTTCTTTCCATTGATAGCCTCTAAATTTCCCAATAGGGGGTAGGATAGTAAATGAACCAAACGTTTTATAAATAGCTTAATCTTAGCTTGAGAAAAAGCTCGTTTATGTTCATTTCTTTAGCAAGCAAGTCAAGCTCAAGCCCAAGTTTAGGTTCAAGTATTAAATAAGTCAAGCTCAAACATAATAATGTGTATGAATGTGGGTGCCTTTTCATGCTATTGGGCTAAGACTTTCTCTAGAGGATAGGGAAGTTGGGCTTGGCTCTCTCCGCGGGATTCCCTTGGAATCATTCTGTGCACAAGACCAAACACTCCAAACAAAGAGAAATATATATATATATATATATATATGATAACAACAAAATAACTGTTAGTCCAAGAATGTTAGCAGCAGAAATAAATAGTAATAACAGCAAACATAATAACAAAAATAAAAGGGTTCTCCGCGGGATATATACTAAAAAGAGCCCAAACTCCAACTTACTTAAGCTTATTACCTACAATGCCATAAAGTTATGTAGTTTGGATAATGGTTCAAAGTAGCTATCCTCCTGATTGAGATGACAAAGAGTATGGTTTTGTATGAAAAAGAGAAAAGGTTGCCTAGTGATGTATGTTAGGTCTGCCGTGTATACTCTACTCTCTCAACTCTCTATTCTCTCTTATGTTTCACTTCCTTTTCCTCTTTCTCTCTTCTTTCACTTTCATCTTACTATTCTAATTCTCTTGGATACTGTGTTCTTCACACCATTGTTAATGTTTCTCTCTGTTGTCTCATGATTGTTGTGTTATCCTTTTCACTGTGTTGTTCTCTCATTCTTGTTGTCGTCCCTTTTCTCATGATCGTTGTGTTGTCTCTCTCGTGATGTCCCTATATTCATAGGTACTGTTCCTTTTATACTCAATATCAATCCTAGGTGATTTCCCTTTTCTACCTTGCTTTCCACAAACATTTTGTACGTTGCAAGCATTCAGCCAATACCACAACATGTCGTGCTAGTTGTGTGCAGTGGGTTCACTCCACTACCTTCTGGCCGCTAGTAGTGGGTTTAGTCCCACTACTTGCTTAGCGACGAACATTTTTTCATTTTTGGGCAAAAGCCAATCTGGCCACAATACCACTATTTCTCTCTTTCTCTTAATTGGAAACCATTATTAATCTTTCTTGTCCTTACTCTTTAACATGCATCAGATGGTTCCCATCAATTTCCTACCCATTTTCATAAGTATGCTTTCCCAGCAAAGCATCTCCCAAAAGGAGTCTTAGCAGGATACCAAAACTAGTCTTCCCTCCCCCCCCCCCCCAGTCGAGCCACACCCTCTTTCCTCTTTAGCTATGGGCCTGCCTCCCTTGCATTGGCTAGGTTACAATCGACAGGGCTCTAGCTGCTCCACTTCCTATTCTTTGGCTTCTTCCTTTTCATGCTTTCCGCTGCCTTTGATTTTGTCTTGTTTCTCATTCAACATTTCCTGCCGCTATGGCTTTGTCGTTCTTCTTCATTGGTTTCTTGCTGCTATGGTTTTGTCTTGTTTCTTCATGTGTTTCCTACTGCTGTGACTTTACACGATTTCACCTTTCTTTACTTCTGCAAAATTAGAATTCATCCTTATTCCCTTATACAAGGCATTATGAGCTTTCTACCATATATTATGTTAGGCTGCTAACCCATTTTGCTCTTTTTTCTCTTCATTTATTCACTACATTAGGTTAGGCATGCTGACCCTTTTACTTCTTTTTTTTTTTTTTTTTTTTCTCTTCATTTATTTTGCTGGGCCTCACTTATTGGGCTCCATTTTGTTTCTCTTCCTTTGGGTTTTTCTTACTCTTCAAGAAGGGCCTCCTATTACTCATTTTTATTCTCAACATTACTCTTCAAGAAGGGCATCCTATTACACCACTCCCAAAAGGGGCCCGTGGGCCTACCTTTGGGCTTTATTTTGTTTCTCTAAATACTCTTCTTTTTTAGGCTATTACTTGGACCTTATTTGTGCATTCTCTTCTCTTTGGGCCTTTGTAATATAGCCGATTACTATCTCTTTGCTCACACTCTAACCCATCTCTTAAGGCGTTCTTGGGCTTTTCTCCTCATGGGCTCTTGGATACAAATTTGCAAAAACGAGTATCAACAATGAATAAGCTCTTGAACATAAGACTTGATTTTGCTATACATAATATTATGTTTTTATATGTATATTTGTCTTAAAATATACTTATGTAGACTTGAATTGGATTGTGTAAGTTTGTAAATATGATATCAAATTACTATTTGTAGTTTATTGATAATATAATCAATCCATTTGTAGTAAAAAAGAACCATTGATTTGTGAAGGAGTAAAAAAATTTAGTCACGATTTTACTATATGTGGGAAAAGAATAAGTTTAACTAAAAAATTCATGAACAAGCTCAACAAGAAAATTAACCAAGTTGAACATGCAATCTTATATGGTAATGAGCTTGAACTTGACTCATGTTCAAAATAAAATTAAATAAAATATTTTGAACAATTAATAATTTTCCTGACTCAATCACCAGAGTGAGGGTTAGGGTGGCAACATTGAGAGGAAGAGAGTCGGAGAAAAAGAGAATGAGAAATCAAAGTGCAGGAATCTGGAAAGGATTTGGGATTCGGACATTAAAAGTGTAATAACATGTGGGCGACACTTCTAACCTTTTATGCAACCTTAACAAATGCCCAGTAAATAATGTCACAATTTTTTATACAAATATAATAGAATTTCAACTTATGACATTTGCTCCATGAAATTGTTTTTTATCATTAGACTAAGATACTAATTAGCTTTAGTGAAAGTTTACCAGTTGACCTAACTGAAACCCACATAGTGCCACATCTAAGTAAAAGAAATTTTCACAAATAGGAATAAGACTATACATATTTTTTGGTTGGTGTTGCGTGCAAAATTTTGACACCAAAAACCCTTTTTCTTTGTGTTTCAAAATCGAAATTGATTAGTATCAAAAAATAATTGACCAAAATTGGATTCTCAGTTAAATGCTTTTCGTCCTCCCCCCTCTCTTCTCATTCACAAACAATGAGTTCATATTGATAATGTTTTTATAAATGCTTTCCTTTTTCTTCCCCTTAGCCCCTCCTCTCTTAAGGGGAGGGATCTGTACTTTTTGGCTTAATTACAAATCAGGAGTCCCAAGCTAGTATATTAAGGAGCTAGTAAGAATAGGATTAGACAATAAAGTACGTCCTAAATTAAGAATTGCACAAAGTAAAGGAGCACTAGAGAAGGCTCGTTAAGAAGCATATATAGGGGATCACTGACAAATTCAAGTTTTGTGATTCATATTAAACAAACTTAATTAAGAAAGTTTATTGACTAGAACTCCACCTAATTCACTTCAAATTTAATTAAACAAGCTGGCCTAATGCTCCCTTGTCTTATATTTTCTCTTTAAGTAAAGGTCAAACTCTTGAGACTAATCATTGGATTTTTCAATTTCAAAGACAATAATTAGATTCTCATGATATATAGTACTAAAAGAGCATACTAATGATATGAAAAATTGATATTATCGATCATGTTAATTTCTTATTGCCAATAAATTTGAATTATCAATCAAGGTGTGAGAGGCTGGAACTAGAACTCTCAAAAGAGGATTTATGAAATCTCTTTGGGTTAATTAACTGTGGAGTTGCCACTTATTTTTTTATGTACAAAAAATAAGTAAAACAAAAAATGAAAAATGGAATGTTCATTGAATGTTCATCATATCAAGAAGTGGGTTTAGTCCCACTACTTGCTTAGTGACAAACTTCTTTCCACTTTAGGGTAAAAGCCAATCCAGCCACAATACCACTATCTCTCTCTAATTTCCCCTAATGACAAAACCTCATTAATCTCTCTTATCCTCATGCAAAGAATTGAGGTTTTCATGTTAAGCATGTAAATAAATAATATAAAAAAAATACCTAAGAACAAACACACAAGCATTCAGATCAACATTTTTGCACGCAAAGAATCAAAATTTAAGAATAAGCATGCGTAAAAATAAAACACAAGCTATGCCTGCGCATATGAATCAAATCAAAGGGAGATTTCCATTGAAATAAGAGATAAGAGATATCCCCAACCTCTAAGAAAAATACATTAAAATAGAAGAAATACTTGAAGGGAGAGGTCTACGAAAAATTCTAGTCTAGTGAAGATCAGAATTTTAAGAGAGCTGCAAGGAGTTCTTCTACGTTTCAGGGAAAAAAGGGTTGCTGAATAATGGATAAGAATCTAAATTTTCAGATCTGAAAACGTTCTAGTGTTTTGGCCATCTCTCTACTCAAAAATTGGATTGAGGTGAAATTTAGACAGCTGAATGAAAATTTAATTTCCTACAATTTTGCCAGAAATAGCCTAGTCCGAATTCTAACGTTTACTATGCCAAAATCATCCTGCAACGTGAGTCTGAAACTACTCCTTAATTAGCTTGTTTTTTAAGTGTTTTTCAAGCCTAAAACTGTATTTGGACGAATTTTTAATGTATTTTCATGATAAAGCATATTCCAAAGTGATAACTAGGATTTTAAAAATAATTTTCTTGAAGATAATTACTTTAAAATCCTATTATCTGACAATCTTTAAATCTTATTAGTTTACTTATTTTAATCTCATGCAACAAACTATTTTTTAAGACAAAGACTCAACCAATCACAAAAATTCATTTAATTAATTTTAATTGGTAACCAATCAAAATTAATTTCACTTAATCATGCGTGATAGGTTCCACCCAATTGAATGCATGCAAACTATTGAAACTTAATCTTGCGATATCTTTTGATCCGGCCGTCTTATTAAGAATCTGAATATATTGTTGTGAAATTTTAAAATACTTACAAGTGCACGAACCATACCAATGTATAGTTTAATAAGAAGGAGGTCAAACCCACATGGACTTGTATGAGCGTAAGAAAATTAATCAAACCTTAACCAAATTAATCCTAATCTAGTTTAATAAAAATTGGTTGTTTTGAAATTAAATAAAGCTAAGCAAATAATTCAACTAAGAAAAGATAATATTAAAGAAGTAAAAAGATGTAAACAATCAAGAGAAAAGAATTAAGGTTTTGGAATCCACCTTGTTAATCCATATAAGCATATATTTATGATCATTAATTTTTCCCAATTACTGCATAATAATCTAGAATTCAATCTTGCTATCATGGAAAATATTATCTTTAAAACCTTTGTTTTAAAAATCTAAAGCATGCTCTTCTTTGCTTCCTAGGTATAAAATCAAATCATCAATTGTATCCATTGACAAACAAATCACAAGATATATCTAATTCTAAAAATTAAATCATCAATTGTATCCATTGACAAACAAATCACAAGAAATATCCAATTTTAAAATCAAGAACTAATAAACTAAGCATTCAATCAATTAAGATAAATCCAAAATCATGAGAAAAACATGATTGAACATTAAGAATTCTACCTTAGTCAATCGAGATGAAGCAAGAACAATTTAAATCATTAAAGAGCAGTACCGTTGTGAAAAAAATCAAACCACATAAATAAAACTGATAATTTTTAACAAGGTTTCGTCCTCAAACCTAATTGAAAATTTATTGAAAATTTAGCTACTTATAGTAATTGAAAGAAAGCATAAAAATAAAATAGTAAATATTAAACTAAACAATAAAATTGTCATGGAGGAAAGCCACAGAGGCAGCCGCCATTGGCGGCTCCTCAACCTCTCTAAACTTCTGCCATCACCAACCCCCCCTAAAGAGCCTTTAAATAGGTCAAGTAATCCTATTACAACTTGAATTCCCATTTGGAGAAAATCCTATGTTTTTAGGATTTACTTAACCAATGTTTTTGGCCCATTTAACTTCCGAATTCAGATTATTTTTTTTTCGAAAAAGTTGTAGCCCTCTAATTTAGCTTTCCGGCCCAACTTGAATCATCTCAATTGGACATCGTAGTCGAAAGTTATGTTCAAAATACTAACTGGTGTGCAGGCTAGAATCCTACTCCGAATTGGACTTGGATTTGGTGCAAATTTCTTTTGATTCCTTGCTCTAATTGGACTTAAATTTAATTGGACTAGCCTATTTTGACTTCATTATGGATCTTGTAAAATTAAAGTCCATTATCCTTTTTCTTTGCACAAATCCGCTCATTTAATTTCATTCTCATCTTGTAGGTCTTCAAGTCGATTTGGGCTCAGCCCACTTGAATTAAAATCTATCATTCTGCCTCAAATAAAGCCCACTAGCATGTAAAACCTTTATAACCTATAAAACAAAGATAGATTATAATCAGTCACAAATCAATATAATAATGAGGCTAAAGATGCAAATATGAGGGTACTTTATTACATATATTTCATGTACATCACGTATCATTGTGATTGTTAAAACCTCAAGATCATTTTTATGACATGTGATGAATGAGTTAATGATTTAAATGTGACCATGATTTTTGGGTACTGTTGACACCCCATTTTACAACTCACATTTAACCTCACATAGAGGGTATAAGAATAATTTCACCTTGGAGATAAGTATCTTAATGTTGGCCAATAGATCCTTAATTTTATTTCATCAAAATGATCTTAATGTTGTAACAATCAAATTGACTAGCCATAAGCCTTAATCAGACCATTAGATTGATAGTTATCATCAAATCAAGTTTTAATGACCGAGATGCATTATCACAAATTAAATCTGACTATATGTGAGTATGAACAATTAATTCTGAATGGTTATAATTATAATCAATTTGAAATTAATGTCGTGTCAAAACCTGATTGGCTAGGACTACAGCTTATGGTAATGTTACGCACACTTAATTAATTAGATAGTCAAACATTAATTATTCAATGAGTAGTTTATGTAATTATCTTTTTAATTGGGGTAAATTTGGGATTGATTAACTTTGAAATGGAAATAATTGGAGTCTATCAATGTTAGTTGGAAACTAATTTAGGGCTTATTAATGTTAATTATGCTGAAATTATTTTCCAACAAATGACCTCTGCTCACTATTTCGTTGATAGCTCTCAGACTATTTTTCATTTTGAGTGAGATTAATTTTTCTAGAAACTAGACATTTGAGGCTTCAATTTGAGCACAAGAAGAGGCAATTCAGATCATAATTGAGAGAGATATGATTTTTTGAAATTTTCATTGAGAACTATTACAAGAGCTATGGAAAAACCGAGGTTTTAATTATTTTGCTTGCTCATCACTCCCACCAACCTCCAAATTTAATGCACCAATCTTCCCTAAACTCTAAAATGGGGTCTAGGTTCATGATTCTTTTTGATCCTTTGTCAACCCTCATTAAATGCCCGTCCATTCATATTTTCTCCATCACTACTATATAAACCCCCTACCCTTTCCTCTATTCCAGAGACATAAAGAAAAATCATTTCTTCTCCCCTCTTGAGTTCTAGTGAAGAAAAGTTAGTCTTGTCATATCTTGGTCTTTTTGAGACTCAAGGTATTGAGTGAGACTCACTCTCCCTCTCCCTCTCCTAGTTCTCCTCCTCTACTCCACCCTTAGGACTTCCACCAAGAGTCTCTTCCTCAATCTAGTGGATCTTGCATGTAGGTATAATCTATTTCCCTAACTTATTTTTTATGTTGCTATAATGAGAATTTAAGATTAAAGCATGCTAGTGATTATTTAAATTCCTTGAATATGTTTGAATATTCATGCTATTCTTAAATGTTCACATGCGTTCTTCACATGTTCTTGGTTGTTCTTCACATGTTCATGCATGACACTAGCTTTGATCTTAAAACTACATCCAAAATATGAAAAACATGTTAGTTTCATAATTCTCTCAAATCCTTGAATCTTGGATATCACCATTCGCACACATTCACTAGAATTTATTTTTCAATCGAAATGTAATGATTAATAAATAGAATAAGATTTTACCACATGCACACACATTAAATTCAACATGCAAATTGATTGATAACATATTGGAAGATATGATATGAATGTTGGCCACTATAGTCTAAAAAACAAGTTGCACCGGGCAAGGTGAGTGCCAACAAATTCTCATCTTGTAACATAGCCTCAGAGCTTAGATCAAGGGTTATTGGATCAATATGTTTCCATGTAATTTTCAATCTCTAGATTGTAACTAGGAAGCAAAGCCATGTACTTTATCCTAGATTGGTCAATGTAAATATAGTTTCAAATTAATAAAATGATGGATTTTTCAATTATGGTTTTTTTTTTCCAATAATTAAATAAGTGACAACTCTATTGTAAAATCCTTAATTGAAAAGGAAAAATATAATCAATCGAACCTCTATTTTGAGAGGCAATAACACAACTCCACCCATTCACGTGGGTTTAGCCCAATTCCAAAATAGGTCGAGAGTGCAATTTCTCAAAAGTACATAAAATGACCATCCTATCATTTTCTAAGATTAAATTATGGGTGCAAAATGAGGTGTTTACACAAGGCTTCATTTTTTGTTATCCCACCATTCCATTATCCTAAAAATCTATCAAGGATTCTGATGATGCCGAAAAATCAATAGTAAGCCACACGGTCCTCGTACACTCAAAATAATCCCAACACAACACAAAGAGAAAACCCTAAGAGAGTACTGGTGTAGTACCGGCCGAAAACCCTCCAAAGATTAAGTCAAAAAATCTTTCTACAACTCTAGAGTGCCAGAGCTGGGGTGAATTATGCGTACCTGTTTTCTGAGGGTCTTTAGGTTTTTATAGTAGTGTAAAATCAAACTCTCATACTTGCGTAACAAGTCTTTTCCTAATAGGGAAGAGCTCCATTGATGCATGTATATTCTAGAATCCTCCTAATGTTGGAATTCTATTCATATTGGGACTCTATAGACTAGGGTTTATCGTGAGATGCAAGTCATTTCCATTTAGGGTTTCTTGGAGACCACATAATGACCAGTTAAGCGCCACGTGATCCTTTAATCCATCCACCCTATATCCATTCACATAGGATCCGTTCAATATGAGTAAATTCGTCCAGCACCGTCAAGTCCTTCTACATGGATCTGTCACCTCTAATTTTAACCATCTTCAGTTGCCCCCTCACCCTATAGGTTCATGATCTCTTAGTGGAAGGTCCCGTGGGGTAACGGTTCAATCCGATCTCTTGGGGAACACTCTTGGCCTTGACAGGCTGGCCTAAGATCATTAATGACAAAGGACACATGGCGTTTACTGAATGGTTGCTCACTTGGATCAAAGCGCCCCTTCGTCTTCTGTGCCATTCCCTCTATATAAACCAAACTCTCTTCCTCTCATTTCTTTACTTTCAACTGAAATCTATGATCAGAGCACATCCGTCATCATTGTCAAACGAACATACCATTCAATTGTTGCATCTGTCATCAAAGCCTCTTATCGTCCAGTTCCAACCTGGTAAGCATTCTTTCCCCTTAAATTTTTATGTTCATTTCTAGAATTGGTACTACCATCATCCCTTATAGACCCTCAGAGTCTTAGGATTTACCATCACATGTAGGTCATGTCTAGTGTGTCAAATAATCAGTCGTTTATCCGCAATGGGGTGGGCTACAATGAAGTGTACCCATCAGGTCACAAAGACCCAAACGTATCAAATGAAGATAGGACTCCCTCAGCCACCTCTCCCTCAATGGATGAGGGTATGGAGATGGATGGGTCAGAGGGTGATTCTAATGACAATATAGAAGGTCCAGAACTTCAAATTCAATCCGTCATTGGTCCTGATGGAATGAGGGAGTTTATATTGCTACCCATATGGATGGTTAATGCTTTTGTTTCTACAATCAAAGAATCTCACTTCAAGACACTGAGGGAAAAGTACCAAATACCTATCAATATTCCCATCCGTCTTCCCTATATGTCGGAAAAATGTTACTACGAAGGTGTTAAAGCTGTCGGGGTCTATGAGCAAATGTTGAAGGCGGGGCTCAGATTCCCTCTAAGTTTCATTCACTGTCAACTCCTTCAGTACCTAGGGGTGTTTGTCAACCAAATCTCCCCAAACGCCTGGAAGGTCTTCCTCAGCGTGGAAGGTCTTGTATGAGGCAATGTCCGACGGAGCCAAGAGGTTGACGTTAGAAGAGTTCTTCAACTGTTACCGTTCGACTAAGATTACTTAGTCAAAGGGCATGTACAACTTTGTGCCTAGGAATCCCCATACTAGGCTCATGTGTGAAACCCCTAACTCTAGCAGAAACTGGAAGAATCGGTATTTTTTCTTAGAGGACGACGAGTGGATGTGTCGTCCTGGTGACCGCAAGTTTATGCCCATCGACACAACATAGGGAATAACTCCCCTGTCTGGTATGCATCCATCTATATTCAAGCTATCAATTGTTTTCTTTAATTTTTTCTATAACCGTCCTCATTCTCTCTTGTAGTTCAAGACCGTCCTCAAGTCTCTTTAGAATAGTGGAGTTTTTTGGAGAGAATTTTTAGCAAAACAAAGTTAGAGGTGAGGACATGTGCAAAAATGGATGCTGCCAAGAGAAGGGTCATCATCAAGCAACAGGCAGCCAAAAAGAAAGAAGTGGAAGGACAATTACCCAAGGAGACGGCTTCATCCAACCCATCCATAAAAAGAAAACTGTCAGAGAAGCAAGGTCATCTCCCGAAAAAACCCAAAACTATCCTAGATCCCATCGTGGGATTAGAAGCTGAGGGCATGAAGACAGTTACCCCTGCCAAGCATAGAGCGAGAAAGGGTTTCATGAAGAGCCCATCCATTTCCCAAGAGAAGCCACCTGTCTTCCTCCGTGAGGATTCTAAGTATACTTTGGAGAAAATTTCATCCATCATAACGTCTGACGACTATGAGGACTTAAACAACCATGCTACGGAAGCCATGGGAGAGACAAGGCTCTTTTGTATTACTCAGGTAAGTCAAGTCCACTTCCTTTCCTTCCTATCTACTTACATCCGTCACTACCCATATTTGTTTTCAGGCGATGGTGATGATGAAGGGGTTGATGGGACAATGCCTAAACCACGAGAAGGCGCTGGACCATATAAGGAAGAAGGCCAACAAGATAGAGGACAAGTTGATTAGTCTTAAGGCTTAGAAGGTCGGCATGGAGAAAAAATTCGATATGTCGAAGAAGGCCAATAAAGAGCTTCAGGAACATATGGAGCCAATGACAAAGGTCCTAGAGGATAAAGAGAAAGAAATTAAAGATGCCAAGGACCAACTCTGTCAGGCAAATAAGGCAGCGGTCCATGAATACTGCGACTCTGACGCCCTCCTGGAGGAGCTCGGGATCTCCTATGCAAACAGCTTCAATGACGCTGTCCGTTAGGCCAAGAAAGCTTATCCTAAACTTGATTTTTCTCAACTCAACATTGATGCCCAAGCCCAAGCCACTTCTCAGATAGTCACCTCCAATAATACAGATGATCTGTTTGCTGACGATGCCACTCTTGGCGATGGGGAGTCAACTCCTATTCAAAGCCAACCCACAAGGGGTGACAACCGTCAGCCTAAGAAAGTTCAAAAGAATGTTGAGAACACCCCCTTCCTCAGTAAATTTTTTTTTTTAATGGAATTGCAACCATTTTGGGAACAGCCTTTTAATTTATCTGTCATGCATGCAAAACATTGCTCTTTAAGGGTTTTAAGTAATATTTATTTACTTATTCCATTTTCTGTTTTACTTTTTTATGACTTTAACGATTGAATAACACAAACTTTTAGATGGATCCGTCCTATGTATAGTGTCAATTTTATCGTTGCTATGAACCCGTCTACTATCTAGACTTGATTTATCATCCTTTAGGATGAGTACGTCCACTAGCAACGTTTATTACCCATAAGTTGGATCTGTCTTATTTAAGGACTTGAATAGTTTTTCGAGAACTTCATCCTCCTGGGGTGAACCACTGAAGGATTTTGATAATTTTGTCCCTCACGTATGTATCCGTCCACTTTATGGACTTGATTAATAACTTATCTTTTTTATGGACTTTAGAATATATCATCCTCCTGGACGAACCATCCATTTTATTGGTCTTTGTAATAGACCCGTCCACCTGTGGATTGATATTTTTCACCCTCTTGGGATGAATTCGTCCATTTTATGGACTTTCATGTTAATTCAATATTTTGTTGAATCCGTTCTTGTTATGGAATCAACTATCGTCTTCTGGACGAACCTGTCAATTTTATGGATTGTTGGGTTCATCCATTTTGAGGACTTAACTATCATCCTTTGGATGAATCCGTCCACTTGGTGAATTTTCCAGTGTTGTTTGGTTCATCCACTTTATGGACTTAATTATCATCCTTTGGATAAATCCGTCCACTGTATAGATTTCAAGTTGTAGATACATATAACACAAGGCAATTTTAAATAACTCCTTTTATTATAATGGCAATTCATGCGTAGAAATTGTTTTTAAAAATAAAAACTTGCCCCTTGGGCTTGAAAGTAGATAAAAACTAAGCTAGAAATAAATAAATTGGAAATGAGGAGGTGTCGTTGCTTGTCTATTGCTAGTGGTTTACTGGTAGTACTTCTTTAGATGATCAGTGTTCCGTGGGTGTGCAATTTCTGCCCGTCTAGCGTCTCCAGGTGGTAGGTTCCTTTCTTATGCCATGATGCCACCCTATACGGTCCTTCCTAGTTAGGTCCGAGCTTTCCCTAGGAGGCATCTCTTGTAGCACCCATTACTTTTCTTAGGACAAGATCTCCTACCTAGAAGTCCATGTGTCTAACCTTGGAGTTATAGTGTTTGGCCATGAGATTCTGGTACTGTGCTAGTCTTTGTTCGACTGTTGCTCTTACTTCATCCACCACGTCAAGCTGCAAGCGTATGGTTTCATCATGCCTGCTTTCATCATGGTTCTCCACCCTGTAGTTTGTAAGTCCTACTTCCGCCGGAATGACCGCTTCGCTCCCATATGCTAATCGAAATGGGGTCTTTCCTATAGGTGTCTGCACCGTTGTCCTGTATGCGCACAAGATACTTAGCAACTCTTCTGGCCATATACCCTTTGCCCCTTCAAGCTGAGTCTTGATAATTTTGAGCAAGGATTGGTTCATCACCTCAACTTGCCCGTTGGCCTATGGGTAGGCGGGTGATGAGTAATGGTTCTTGATCCTTAGTTGTGAGTAGAAGCCTTAGAATGCATTGTTGTCGAACTGCTTCCCGTTGTCAAAGACCAACACCCTTGGTATGCCAAACTTACAGATGATGTTCTTCCATACAAAGCTTCGGAAACTCTTTTCAGTGATGGTAGCCAAGGCTTCTGCTTCTACCCACTTTGTGAAATAGTCTATACCAACTATTAAAAACTTCAATTGTCTAGCTGCTATTAGGAACGAACCCATTATATCCAGTCCCCATTGAGCGAACAGCCATGGGGCTGTCATAGGGGTAAGCTCCTCTGTTGGTTGCCTAATAAAGTTGCCAAATCTCTGACATTTGTCGCAAGCCTTGACATATGCATGGGCATCCTTCTACATGGTTGGCCAATAGTATCCTACCCTGATTAGCTTATGTACCAACGAACGTGATCCCGAATGGTTCCCGCAAATTCCCTCGTGAACTTCTCTCATGACATAGTCTGCTTCTTTGGGGCCGAGACACCTTAGGTAGGGTCAAGAGAAACTTCTTTTGTAAAGAACATCTTTGACCAAGACGAAGCGGGCAGCTTGGACCTTCACTTTTCTAGCAACCTCTTTTCCTTCTGGCAGCACGCCCACCTTCAGGTAAAAGGCTATTGGTGTTGTCCACTAGTTCTCGAATCCTACCTCCTGCATATTGATGTCATCTATTAGTGGTGAAATCTAAACGAAGGACAGTACTTGACTGGGAATAACCATATGTTCTACTGATGCAGCTTTAGCGAGTCAGTCAGCGTGCTCGTTCTCCTCCTTTGGGATTTGAATGAACTTTGCTCAGAGATTGTGGACCCAGTCCTTCACCTGTTCCAGGTACTTTTTCATTTGTTCATTCCTGAAGTCATATTCTCCGTTGACCTGACTTATCACCACTTAGGAATCGCAGTAAAGGACCAGATTTTCAGTTCCCACAGCTTTCGTGAGGTCCAGTCCTACTACTAAGGCTTCATATTCCGCTTCATTGTTAGTCGTAGGGAAATCCAGGCGGACCATGCATTCAATCTTATCCCCTTCCGGGCTATGGAGTATTATGCCAGCTCCGCCTGCTTGCTTATTGGAGGATCTGTCTGTGTGGACGCTCTATTATGGGACCTCTTCTACCCCCTGTCCTTCTATGTTGGTGAACTCTACAATGAAGTCGACGACCACCTGTCCTTTAATGGCAGTGCGGGGGCAATATTATATGTCTAATTCACTCAATTCAATTGCCCATAACGACACTCACTCGGCAGCTTCAGGATTACTCATTGCTCTCCTGAGGGGTTTGTCGATTAGGACGATCATTATGTGAGCTTAGAAGTAGGGCTTGAGCTTGCGAGCTGCAGTAACTAGAATGAAGGCGAGCTTTTCCATTGGTGGGTATCTCTCTTCTGCCCCTCAAAGCGCATGACTTGTGTAGTACCTGGGCTTTTGTATCCTATCTTCTTCCCTGACTAACATTGCACTGACGGCCACCGGGGATACTGCTAAGTAGAGGAATAGTTCTTCCCCAGGCTAGGAAGGACTCAACAACAAAAGGGATGAGAGGTAGGCCTTCAGATCCTCAAATGCTTGTGACATTCAGTCATCCATTCAAAAGACTTCTTCAGCGTGCGAAAGAATGGTAGACACTTATCCGTCACCCTTGATACAAATCTGTTGAGCGCCGCTATCTTGCCGTTGAGGCTTTGGACTTCTTTGATATTTCTTGGAGGTGCCATCTCCATTATGGCTCAGATCTTGTCTGGGTTAGCCTCGATACCCCTTTGAGACACCATGAACCTTAGGAACTTTCCTACCGTCACTCTGAAAGCACATTTGCCTAGGTTTAGTTTCATATTATATAAGAGAAGGGTGTGGAATGTTTCTCTGAGGTCCTCCAATTGATCTTCCTCCCTTCTGCTTTTTACCAGCATGTCGTCCACATAAACTTGGACATTTCTCCCAATCTACTGCGCGAACATCTTGTTCATAAGCCTTTGATACGTCACCCTCGCATTTTTGAGACCAAATGGCATTACTTTATAGTAGAAAAGGCCTTGGCTAGTGACAAACGAAGTCTTCTCCTGATCGGCTTCGTCCATTCTGATCTAGTTGTAGCCTAAAAAAACATCCATAAAGTTCAGCGCAACTGGTGTTATGCCGTAGAGTCAACCAGGATGTCAACTCGTGGAAAAGGGTAACTATCTTTTGGACATGCCTTGTTCAGGTCGGTGAAATCTACGCACATCCTCTACTTTCCGCTGGCTTTCTTGACCATTACCACATTTGCCAGCCAGTCAGGGTAGTAGACTTCCCTAATGAAGTCCGCCTCTTGTAGTTTGCGAACTTCCTCTGCTATAGCTTGGTCCCATTCAGGGGCAAATACCCTTTTCTTCTGGTGGATGGGTGTGAAGGTAGGTGATACATTTAGTCTATGCACCATAATGGTAGGATCTATTCCCGGCTGTCTTCATGACTCCAAGCAAATATGTCCTGGTTATCTTTAAGGTAGGTTGTCAGCGCTTGGCAAACTGTTGGGCTGGCGAGGGTACCGATCCTTATTGTTTGATCATTTCTGGGGTCATCGAGGGGTATCTCTTCGAGCTCTTCCACAGGTTTCATGGTCATCTGATGTTCTTCTATGTTGGTGACCTAGAGGTGGTCATCCATCTCCATCATCGTTACGTAGCATTTGCGTGCAGCCACTTGATTTCCACGCAATTCCCCTACTCCGTAATTCGTGGGGAATTTGATCATCAAGTGGTAGGTTGAGGTTACAGCCTTCCATGAGTTGAGGATAGGCCACTCTATGATGGCATTCTAAGCGGATGAGCAGTCGACCACAAGGAAGGTTATGTCCTTAGTGATCTATTAGGGGTAGTCGCCTACCGTCACGGATAATGTGACTACACCAAGTGGGAAGACCCGTTTTCCTCCAAATCCAATAAGCGAAGCGTTTGTTGGAATCAATTGTTCTTTATCAATCCTTATCTGTTGGAATGCCGGATAGTAAATGATGTCAGCCGAGCTACCATTGTCGACAAGAATTCGATGCATATTATAATCTCCTACTGGTATGCCCACGAGTGCATCGTCATGTGGGTGGTGAAGACGCCGAGCATCTTCTTCTGAGAACCTGATGACAAGATTGTCCATTTGTGTCATCTTTGGTATGGAGCCCGTTAGTTAGACATTCTAAATCATCCTTAGGTAAGTTTTCTTGGCCTTTTTAGATGACCCAGTGGTCGTCATGCCCTCTACAATCATTCTTATGTCCCCTACGGGCGGTTTGGGGCGCTTAATCTCCTGTTGGGGAGCCTGCTCCTGTGGTTGATCTGTCCTCTCCTTGCTGACAAACCTCTACAGCTTCCCTTGCCGGATAAGGGCTTCTATATGTTGCTTCAGGTCATAATAGTCAGATGTGTCATGGCAATGATTGCGATGGAACCGACAATACTTGTCCCTAGACCTCTTATTAGGATCTCCTTTCAGCTTGCCGAGAAAGGTCAAGGCTCCTTCATTCTTGATCTGCATCAAGACTTGGTCGGTCGAGGCGGTCAGCGAGGTGAAACTCGTGAATTTCCCTGTGTGAGGTTTCGAGCACCTGTCCTCCCATTGTTCTCCTGTCCTTGCCCTCTTCGGTCCCCTGTCCTGTCGTATGTCTTCCTGTCTCTCTCTCTTCTTGGGCTTCTCTTATCGGGCCAACAATGCATCTTCTGCGTTCATATACTTGGTTGCCCTATACAGCACATCTGACATGGTTTTTGGGTCATTCTTGTATAATGAGAACAGGAACTTACCCTTCTGTAGTCCATTCGTGAAGGCAGCCACAAGGATCTTGTCGTTTACTTCATCGATCAAGAGGGCTTCCTTGTTGAAATGGGTGATGTAGGATCTCAACGTCTCGTCCTCCCACTGCTTAATGTTCATTAAGCACGCAGTGGACTGCTTGTACCTGTGTCCCCCGATGAAGTATGAGGCAAACTGTGCGCTCAATTCTTTAAAGGTGCCAATGGAGTTGGGTATCAACTTGCTGAACCAGATCCGTGCGAGTCCCTTCACGTGGTTAGGAAGGTTCGGCACATGATCTCGTCAGTCACCTCTTGAAGATGCATCAGGGTCTTGAAAGATTCCAGGTGATATAAGGGGTCCTTGGCTCCATCATAGTTTTCCACTTGTGGCATACAAAATTTTTTTGGGAGGGGAAAGAATGAAATGGATGCGGTGAAGGGTGAGTCTATTCGATGGACCAAGTCATCGAGGTCACTAGACACTCGTCCCCTGAGGGCGTTCATCATGAGGTCCATCCGCTCTTTCATCATCTGCATCTCTACGACTATGTGAGGGGGAATCGTATCCAAGTCGAAAGGATGGCTAGTATCCTGACGTTCTTATCTACTTGATGCGTTGCTACCTTCCAGCTTCTCTTGATTCCTTTTTCAGCACCGATTCCTTCTTGATCTTCCTTCTGGGTATTCAACATTGTGTTTTTCTAGCACAATTGTTCCTCTAGGTCGTGGTTTTGTTTGGTGAGGCATTCCATAGCAAAGGCGAGATTCTGAACCTGTCTCTCGAGGGCAGTTATGGGTGGTTCATCTCCTTGAACATCGTTGGTGGTTGCCATCAAGCAAGTGAGCACCATGCACCTTTTTTGTCCAGGAAATGATAGTATGGCTTACAAATTGCACATGTTTCCCACAGACAGCGTCAACTGATGATGCCAAAAAATCAACAATAAGCCACATGGTCCTCATACACTCGAAACAATCCCTGCACAACACAAAGAGAAAACCCTAGGAGAGTACCGATGTGGTACCGATCGAAAACCCTCCGAAAGTTAAGTCAGAAAACCTATCTACAACTCTAGAATGCCAGAACTGGGGTGAATTATGTGTACCTGTTTTCTGAGGGTCTTTGGGTTTTTATAGTAATGTAGAATCGAACTCTCATACTTGCGTAACAAGTCTTTTCCTTATAGGGAAGAGCTCCACTGATGCACGTATATTCCAGAATCTTCCTAATGTTGGAATTCTATTCATATTGGGACTCTGTAAACAAAGCTTTATCATGAGATGCAAGTCGTTTCCATTTAAGGTTTCTTGGAGACCACATAATGACCAGTTAAGCGCCACGTGATCCTTTAATCTGTCCACCCTATATCCGTTCACATAGGATCCGTTCAATATGAGTAAATTCGTCCAGCACCGTCAAGTCCTTCTACATGGATCCATCACCTCTAATTTTAACCCTCTTCAGATTCACTTTTCTTTATCCTGACATTCTGTTATCCCGCCATTCCATTATCCTGAAAATCTATCAAGGATTCACTTTTCTTTATCCTGACATTTTGTTATCCCGACAATCTCAATCATCAAAACTATTTTTGTTAAAAATAGTTGTTGGGTTTTTTTTTTTTTTTTTAATATCTAATTGTTTCCAAGAATGATGGAAGTGAAATTAATTTCTTAAATTATCAACCTCTAAAAATGGCAAATGACCTTTCACAATCAAAACAAATACAACACAGTCCATCATATATCAAAATAATTAATTAAGTTCATAATATCTAGGAACATATTGCTCGTTATAACTTATAAAACGAATGGTAAGTATTTTCTTCTTTTCTTTCTTTTAGGGTTTTATAAAATTTCAAATCTTCATATTTTGAGGTTATGAAAAAATACCCCCAAATTTATAATGAAAAAGATAAGGAAAGAAATTAAAAAAGTTTTGAATTTTTTTTTTCTTCATAAAATAAATTGTATTATTAAAATTACTTTTACTTTGAGGATTCGCCAAAAATATTTCCACTAAAGAGGTTGGAGAACATTTTGCTCTTATATAACTCAAAGCCTGTTTCTTCATCCATTTAACTTTCATAATTTATTCTTTCCTTCTTAAAAAAAAGAAAGTCATCATTTAGAAAATTCAATATAGAAAAAAGCAAAGAGTGATATTTAATGTAGAAATTGTTTTACCAAGTGAAATATTAAATGTAAAATTTTTTGTGCTAGTTGATACTTGATATCATTAAACCCGTACCATTTTATTATCCTTGTAACATAAGTTTGGCAACAAACTTAGTTGTAGCCTAAGGCTACAGCTCCCACTAAAAAAATTAACATGATTACATATTTTGAAAATGACAAAATTTTGCAACAAAATTGGTTGTAGTCTTGAGTTACAACTTTACTTAATATCTTTTTATTAAAGGATAATTTTGACAAATCCACAATTAGATGACATCTTCTTCTATTCTCCATACTTGTAAAAATTTTAGAAAATTAAACATCAATAGCTATATCATCAATAAATTTTTGTGCTAGTTGATACTTGATATCATTAAACCCGTACCATTTTATTATCCTTGTAACATAAGTTTGGCAACAAACTTAGTTGTAGCCTAAGGCTACAGCTCCCACTAAAAAAATTAACATGATTACATATTTTGAAAATGACAAAATTTTGCAACAAAATTGGTTGTAGTCTTGAGTTACAACTTTACTTAATATCTTTTTATTAAAGGATAATTTTGACAAATCCACAATTAGATGACATCTTCTTCTATTCTCCATACTTGTAAAAATTTTAGAAAATTAAACATCAATAGCTATATCATCAATAAATTTCTTAAATTACAAATTTTTGTAGTTTAAAATTATGCATAGAAAATAAACTTATAGATCACTAGCCTCTAAGCACGCACATTGCACATGCTCAAAAGCTCTTTTTTTCTTTTTCTTTTTTGTAAAGTTTAATAATTTGTATTTATTATAATTTAGAAACATATATTTTTTATTTTTCAAAAAAATAAAAAGGATAAATTTTAGAGGTAAGCATTAACT
The DNA here is from genome assembly GCF_002906115.3 of Quercus suber. Lineage (NCBI taxonomy): Eukaryota > Viridiplantae > Streptophyta > Magnoliopsida > Fagales > Fagaceae > Quercus > Quercus suber. Next base: position 138,210 of record NW_027069619.1, read on the forward strand.
GTAATTTCTTTTTTGAACATGTGCTTGAAAGTGGTGTAGTGATATAGAGAAAAGTTTATGAACGTGAGGGAAAAGAATGCTAAATTTTAGGAGTTCCCTTAGTTTATTTTTTATTTTTTATTTTTTAAATTGGGGTTTTTACTTTTATTAGATGACAAATGAATAAAAAATGCTATATTTTAGGGAATAAAAAGATGAACGTGAAGGAAAAAAAAATCTAAATTTTATGAGTTATCTTTTTTAATTTAAAATGAAATTTGTTATTTGATATTTATGACCTTATTTCTAAGATAAATTACTTTTCATTAATGAGGGTATTTTTGAACTACATAAAAGTCCAGTTCAAAGAAAAGAATTATCTTATAGATAGTATAGATATAGTAAACAATATCCAATTGACACAAAATTTGACATGTGTATTAAGAGCGTAAAGAACATGAAATTCAACGATTAGATTCTCAAAATATGTAGTAATATTTATTTTATTGAGTAAGGTTGTAACTTTAGACTACAACTAATTTTGTCATTTTGAAAATTTAACCGTTAAATTATATTTAATTTATGTTCTTAACACACATAGGACAAAGTTTGCTACAACTTCACTTAATATCTTTTTATTATATTTGACTTTTGACAAACTCACCATTGGATTACATTTTTTTCTTATATCTTCCATGCTTGCAAAATTTTCTGAAGATAAAAAATTAATAGTTATGCTATCAGCCAATTGTTTAAATTGCAATTTTTTAAGTCTAAAATTATGCATAAATAATAAGTTTATGGATCATATACTAAATAACATCCAATTAGCACAAAATTTGATATGTATGTTAAGAGTGTATAGAATATGCAATCTAATAGTTAAATTTTCAAATTATATAGAAATGCTATTTTTTTTTTAGTGAAGTTATAATCTTAGGCTACAATCAAGTTTAAAGCCAAACTTTGTCCAAACAAATATCAAATTTCATGTCAATCAAATGTTATTTATTATTCAACCAATAAAGTTATTTTTTATGCATAATTTTAAATTACAAAAAACTTAAAATTTAAACATTTTTTGTTGATGACATAGCTATTAATCTTTTATTTTTTGAAAATTTTGCAAGTATGGATAATATAATATAAAAAATATAATCTAATAGTGAATTTGTCAAAATTCATATCCAATAAAAATATATGGAAAAAGTTTAGTTATAAAATTGATTGTAGCCTAAGGCCAGAGGCGGAGCCAAGGGGCGGTGAGAGGGGGCAAGTGCCCCCCCCTGACTCCTCCTAAAATATTCCATGTGTAGAATTTTTTTTAAATGCTTTATCCTCCTTGATGCAGAAATTAAACACAAATCAGGAAAAAAGCTTCCTGGCCCTGCTGAAATAAAGGGAAAATGACAAGCTTACCTAATGCCTAATAAGTCAATGACATAGTGTAAGGAAAAAAAAAAAAAAAACAGAAAACAGGGAAAAAGTTTCCTGCCACAAGCAAAAATAAATGGAAGAATTTTCCTTATGCACAATATGTCAATAACACACACCAGGAGTTTTGATTTGTCAACTGTTAGCTTTTAATTATCATGCACTTAAGCTTAGCATAATAATAATAATAATCATCATGCATTTTAGTGTCTTTCTTATGACACTTCAATTGATAGTCCTATATTTTACACAAATGTTTTTTTTTGTGCTCAATTTCTTGACATTTCAGTTTTAAATTGTGGGTTTATGTTACGAACAAAAATTTTAATTATTTTGAAAAATAAATAGAAAGTCGAATTTTATCTATAGTTTCAAAACAATCAAGAAAAGATAGTGAGACGTGTATATAACTTTGCAAGTAAATTGCTATACTTTTAATATTTTCAAATTAATTTATTTTTGCAATTTATTTTATAGTATTAACTTAAATGTCTAAATATAGTTTACGTTTAATTTTTTTTTTTGTATGACACTTATAGTTGTTATTGCTTTTTTTTTTTTTGGTTAATATAGATTTTTTTTTTTAATATTGACTTCTAATCTTGCCCCCCTGAATTGAAATCTTGGCTCCGCCACTGCCTAAGACTACAACCTTACTCAATATCTTTTTATTAGAGTTGAATTTTGACAAATCTACCATTGTATTACATCCTCTTCTTATATCCTCCATGCTTGCAAAATTTGTAGAAAATTAAAGATTAATAGTTATGTCATCAGTATATTGTTTAAACTGTAAGTTTTTATAGTATAAAATTATGCATAAATATAAGTTTATAGATCATATAGTAAATAATATCTGACTGACACAAAATTTGATATGTGTATTAAGAACGTTAAAAACATGCAATTGAACGGTCAAATTTTCAAAATATGTAATAATATTTATTTTATTGAGTAATGTTGTAGCATTAAGTTACAACCAATTTTGTAATTAAATTTTGTCCAAAATATATTAGACTATAACCAATTAAGTTTGTAGCCAACATAGTTTCAAAAAAAAAAAAGTTTGTAGCCAAAATTGTCGGGAGGAATTGTAACTTATGGGTATATACTATATAACAAATATATAATCTATAACATATATAAATCCAATGACCTTTGATTCCTTTTCTTTTTCCTTCTCAACAAAATTGATTCCTTTTTTTTTTTTTTTGACAACATTATATTTGATTATTATATAAGCTTTTGAAGCATTATAATTAATTTTATAGTCACTGTCAAAAAAGTTTTGCAGTCATTAATATATTAAATCCTCCATTATAAGCTAGTCATTGTTAAAATAAAAACTATTAATAACTACCATAATTACCTATTAATAACTATCATAATTGTTAAATTTAAAAATATATATATATATTAATGACTATCATAATTATGAAATTTTAAATTTAGAAAAAAATTAAAAGACTATTAATGACTATCATAATTATCAAATTTTATATTAATTTAAACTAAAACTAAAACTAAAAAAAAAAAAATTGTATTTTATTACACTTTTTCTTGCATTGCAAAGGTTTCTAACTAGTTAATTAAGTGACCAAGAATTTGAGCTTAAACTCATTAATAACATATTACTTTCAATTAACTTCCTAAATGGAAGGTTATTTAGTATTTTGTCCGGCACCAAATGAATGATATTAATTACAATTTAAAGCAACCCATAACCAAACCCATAAAAACTAAATAAAAATGAATGACAAATGACAAACCTTGAATTAGTTGGCAGGCTTACTGATACCAAAGCTTGACTTTGACGCATGGAAAAAAAAAATACAAATTTTTTGAAGGATCTTCCAACAAGAAAAGCAGGATATGTATCTTATAACGTTCCTAACCCGTGCACTGACACTGTACCAAACAAAATTAATTATGCTATTTGTCATTTCTTTCCCTTGATCAGTCCGTGTGTGGTCATGGCCTCCTTTTCAATCGAAATGACTTAAGGCTGCCTATGGAAACTTAGATTTAGATATGAAGTTGGATTTTAAATTAATAGATTTAAAATGCTTCAATTTTAAATCCATTAATTTTAGGTGTGATTTTAAATCTAAAGATTTTAAACTTAAAATTCTTTGTGGATGTGACAAATCCAAACCATTAACTTTTTTTAAACTATCCAAACAAAATATTTAAATTTTAATCATTCAAATCTAAATCCAAATATCCAAATCATGTCATCAAAGTGCACCATAAGAAACTAGAATATGACAGTCATAATATCCGCATTATTATGACAAATAATTCCATTAGAATTATTCATTGAAGTAATTGATTCTTTGAGACAGATAAACTCAACCAACAATAAAGTTTAATTGAAAGACTTTTCCTAATATTTTCAACAAAAATATTTAGAGTTTAAATCCATCTCACCCAATTATCAAATTATCACCCAAAAAACCACACGCAAACTATAGTGGGATAGTAGTTAAATAAGCGTTCTAATCATAGTGAAATTTCATATTAAGATCACCCAAATAGAGTAAAAGAATAATTAAGAAAGCAGGACAGTCTTATAAGCTTGAACTTGTTCACTATTACAATTACATGCAGAACTGCTCTCTCTTACAGAGACCAAACCTGACTCCTTTCACAGCTCTCTCTTTCAGACTCATACAGACTCACAGAAACGCACAAAAAAAGCCAACATACTCTTAAACTATCATACATATATTTATACAAACGTTCTTCAGGGCTTTGGAAATTCGTTGTTGTCATTGAAATTCCAAAGATCACCATCCCAAGGAACCTCTTCATCAGGCTTTGCCGGAAGCAAATCATTACACATTGTCTCCCAATATGGATAGCAAATTGACTCCCACCATCGAGACTCATCCTCACAACTCCATGTCCAGCCCCAGTCATCATAAGCTATCTTCCAATTCTCTTTCTTCTTCTCCAACTCCAATGACACTCCTCCAATTTCAAACACATCATCCACCACCTTTTTTCCACGTGCACCCTCCATAGCCGCTCTCACAACACCTTCTCCAATGGCTTCACTCTCTTTCATCTCCTCCTTAACCTCCTCAACCTCTTCGCTTATTACAGTTACCTCCTTCCCCTTCCCCTTCTCCTTCTTCTTCTCCTTCACGTCATCTTCATCGTCAACAACGACAACTTCACTCTCCTGATACACCCTCTTATTATCAGCCGAAATTGTTCTCCCCCTCCTTTCTTTGTCAACCAAAGCCTCTCTGACCATGTTTCTTGTCATCACCCCCTCCATGACATTGGAGGAGGAGAAGGAAACAAGTCCCTCATTCTCAACGAAGGTGCTGCAGCCACTAGTCTTTCGAGCTCTCGCGTTCATTCTCGCCATTCTTGAGCTCTCTGTGACTGCTTCTTCTCCTCCTAGGCCTCTCTTGATTCCCCTGCCTTCGTTGTACACAGCAGAGACTTTGGCCGTCCTCATGGTTTCAGAGAGAGTGTGAAAGAGACTGTATGAGAGAGAGAGAGAGAGAGAGAGAGAGATTGATGTGACAGTGTGCAAAGAGTGAGTGTTCTTATATAGCAGTGGGAAAGTTCATTTTCTCAGCTTCTAGGGTTTCCCTAAATTTTTTTCGTGATAAAATCTTACTCCATGATAATATAGATTTATAATGTACTTTGTCTAGTGAAGAAGAAAAGAAATAGTTCGTCACCACGAGATATTTGTGGATGATATTTGGACCAAAATATCGAGAAAAAGAGGAAGTGAGCGTTTCTGGTACATATTTCCTTACGTGGCCATGCAAGTTTGCCATGTGGACACAATGCCATGCAAAAGTGGGGCCTACACAACCGACTGGGGGTTGCTGAAAAGTGAAATTTCTTTGGAAGTATCTTTGAGAGATTTTGCATGCAGCACCACGTAGTCAAATGCCCATGTCTGCTTGAACAACCTGAATTCACTCTTTTGAAGGTGCATTTGGATATACCATGTCCAAATTAAGTGACTCAAAAGTCAAAACTCTATATCAATCTGGATTCTTCTAATTTTCCTTTAGTTAAATGATGATGATTTAATCGTTTATATACAGTAATTTTTTTTTTTTGATAATTATAATCAAGATGCATTTAGTTTTTATGCATCTACACATGCAGCATCATTTAAAATCTTATCCATCCAAATAACAATTACTCATTCCGTCCCAATTTATTTATCCTATTTGAAAAGTCAAACTTTTTAAGAAAATATCATTTATTTTCTTATTTGTCTTATAAATGTGTATAAGTTTACAAAACTACCCTTAAATAAACTTCTCATCTTTTTTTTAAAAAAAGAGTTATTCTTAATGAGGCAACTAAAAAAGTACCCTAATTAGATTGATTTTTTAAATATTTATTAGTTTTCTTTTCAAATAGTTTTGAAAATAAAGTTGAGATATAATAGGAGCATTAGTAAATTAATTAATTTTATTTATAGAAAAAGAAAAAGATTTTAGGATATTCCAAGATGAAATGGAGGACAAACAAACTAGCACGGAGAGAATAATAATTAATTTTGACAATCTATTCTATTCATCCTTAAATTTATGAATTACTAATTTAATCAACATCATTAAATGCGTCCATATCCACCCCTTACAAAGGTAAGCCGATATAATCAATCATTTATTTTTTCCTATCTTAAGTACATACGACATAATCAAGAATCTATTTGGTTTCCGTATTTGAGAACAAGAAAAATTAGTTTCAAATACTAAAAACCATTGGGCTCTACATAGATGGTAGTTGTTTGGAAGCTGTTTTCGGTTTTCTTTATCAGATAAATCAATCCAATATTCATTGTGGAAACTAAAAATTGAGAACAGCTACAAATTGTTTTTACAAGCTCAAAAACAATTTTTAAATACTAAAAGGTGCTCATATTATTTTACCATGTCTCGTCTCAATCAAGTATTTATTGGTAGAGTATAGAGTGAAACAGGAAAAATGAGACAGAAGATTTGAACTCCTCAATCAATACCAACTATTTATCTGGTCATTGCCTCATTGGTAAAGAATGATTGCCATTGCAATTATAATTTGATTTTTATTCAACACCTTCTCTTTTGGGCTTAGAGTCAACTGATTTAATGCTATTGAGACTCTAAAAACTTAACTCTTGAGTTTCTAAGACGGTGTGTTTACTGACATTTCCATGTTGCTAACCAACTTGCTACTTTTATATTTCAGTTATTGTCATATGAAAAGCCGATTTATAAAGGGGAGAATCATTGTTGTTCCAAATTCTTTCCATTTCCATGTTGGCCGCATTGCTTGAAGACTGTCAATAAGATTGACAATCTTAGATAGAGGATCTGCATATAGAGATATCCCAAGCAATTATTTTTTTGAGAATGCAAAAACCTTGGAGAACTTTCAGTTTCTTGTTGGTGGCATTATTTGAAGAGCGTCCAAGATTGAGAACTACAAGGGAGATATGCATATACAAAGATCTCAAAGAGGTATCTTTTAGACAATGAAGAAGTCTTGAAAGCTTAGGTTTTGTTACACACACGGTAGCATAGACCACATACACACTGTAGACGACTAAATTTCTAGTTCGAAATAAATCAAATAAGTAAAATAGTTGCACAAATGCGAATTTGTATTGAATATGTGTGGTACAATTCTCTGTAATTACAAAAAAGTGATCCTCTGATTCGATCTCCTTGCAAGACTTATTGATTTGGATTTGTGGTAATGTGATTGTGACTTGAACACAAAATATCCTTCAATTTGGTTGAGGGATGGATCGAAGATTGTTGAAACGGAATTACAATGAATCTCTGGCTATGAGCTTGTTAGAATCCTTTGTTCTTCGCGTTCTTCGTGTTCTTCGTGTGTTCTTCGTCTTTGAAGGTTTATGGTGGAAGTTCTTCGGGGCTTTAGGAGCTTGGATCCGTAAAGCTTCACTGATTTGTGATTTGTTGATGTTTTCGGACATTTTAGGCTTGATTTCGCAAACTTTTGGATCTAGGCGGATGATTTCTCTTCGAATGTTCTTCGTATTCGAAGTTGAAGTTCTTGAAGTTCTTAGAGGCTTTAGAGCTTGGTTCCGATAGAGCTTCTAGACTTCTGAGTGCTTCGAATGGCTTGGTGTCCTCCTAAATGTCTCAGGAAGGCTTCTATTTATAGGAGTTTTGGGGTGGATGAGCGACACGTGGCAGAGTCTGATTGGTGACACATGTCACAGTCTGATTGGTCTGCTTATGTCATCGCTTACACGTGCGAGGTTGCTTAGGTCATTGCTTACACGTGCGAGGCTGCTTATGTCATCGCTTACACGAGCTGATGCATGATTGGTTCTTGCATGACACTTGGCAAATTTCTATTGGCTTCTGAATAGTGATAGCAAAACCTAGCAGCAATACGTGGCGCTTTGTCATTGGCTATATTTTGTGGACTTAGTAGTGTGACGTGTCAGCTTGTGATAGGTCAGGAATTTTCCTTCTCTACAGATGCCCCCTCGAGACTCGTTCACACACACAGTTTTAGAGTGTGGTGTGAGAATGAGTTTCGAAAACAGACTTTTACTCTTGGCTCTTCAAATGAAGTAATTGAAGGTGGCGGAGCTTTCAGCAGGATGAGATAATTTCCGAGGAGTAGACCCACCCATATGAAAGGTTTTGATGAGGCCGAAAAGAGGTCTACGATTATTTGAATGTACTTGCATGACTGAGCTTTCTCAGCAGAGGTTAAGTTAAAGTAACTTCAGAAGAGTGTTTCTGGATCGTTGGCGGCGATCACATGGTGCAGAAGATGGGGAAGACGCGAGGATGGTAGCTAGGTACAGCATACAGAGTCATGGGGCTAGCCTCGTGCTTTTAAGAACCGCTGGTAAAGTCATCTCAGAAGGGTATACTTCGGATTACAGCGAGGCCATGTGGGAAAGTGGTTGAGTGCGCTTGTGTCATCATTTTACTCAGGTTAAGTTAAGGTAATTTCAGAAGCTTATGGATTCTAGAGATGATGATGTTGGTGGTGAAGAAGATGGGGATGAAGCAAAGCGAAGGGGTGAAACATACGCCACTATGGTACTGGTCCTGTATGTCGGGGACCCTCTAGTGTAGGTGTTTCTGGGAGATACACCTTTGAACATGGGACTGACTGTATGTTTCATGGGGTCTGACAGTAAGTCATAGAATGTGCATGCGTGATTGGACCATACCGACAGACGTTAAGTTGAAGTAATTTCAGAAAATTACCTTCTGAAATACTTCAAGTTGAATTTAAGTTAGAGTAATTCCAGAAAGTGTGTTTTGAGGTACCAGCAACGATGACCTTTGGATCCCACACCGATGGGAACATGGAATATGGCTTTGGCAACCATTTACCAGCCCCAAAGGCTGAACTCTGATGAGCTGGTGCCCTGGAGGTCGTTTCAAGTGTTAGATGAAAGACAATTTGTAGGATACCCCAACATTTTTTACCATCTTCACTTACTACTACTTGTTGGAAAGGCACAGAAAAATGAAAGATGGAGCTAACTTGTGATTCTGGTCCTAAAAACCAGCCAAGTTGCTGTTTGTTCCGAACCGCTGCTTCTATTGGAAGGCCAAACAATTGGAAAGAGACTACGGGACACCTGAGATTAGGAACCGGTGTCTGTGCTGGACTTGGATTTCCTGGCCAACCAAATCCACGGAAGCATGGAAGGTCGATGCAGGCCTTGTTATGAATAACTTTATGGACAAAGGTGGTTGTTAGGTGGAGAAACAAAATTTGTTTGGATCTCAAAACTACAATGATGCTGTGAAGAAGGTTTCTACCGAACCATGAGAGGGTTGATTTCAAACTAATTATGAAGCGATATTGGTTGCTAAGTGTTGAGAATGATGAAGCCATAGTGAGAAATGGCTGTGAAAAGGAGGACTTGAAAATTTGAAAGAAGCAAATCTTCATTTATGACTCAGTGTGTTTTTATGGATGAGTTCTTGATGAGTCCGGCCTTTCTATTTATAGTGAAGAGACGAAGAATGATGGATGGATAGTTGAGAATGGCGAAAGTGAATTTTTGGTGAGACCGATGGATGAGAATGGTAGGTTGGAGACCGGTAGGGAACGAAAATGGTAGGTGAGAGAGATGAAGAATGGTAGGTGGGAATGTTTGGCACCGAAAGGGGAATGGTAGGTTGGACGGGTGACCCGATGTAATTTCAAATTCAAAACACACTTGTGAGAGTTCATTTGTACTTTGAAAGAGAAGCCTTGATGAAGTCTGAAGAATAACCTTGAGGGGATCCAAACTAAATGGATGAATCTCAAATCTTGATCTTGGGAGCTTAAGTTTTGGACATTGTCAGTACTTTGGAGATGTGGGTTAGATTGGTGACTTCCAAGTTGCGAAAAACTGAGCAAGACAAGTTTGGCTTGAAAATCTTGACTTTGGGTCGAATTCAATACAAAAATCAACTAGCTTGGAATTGAGTTATTTGTGCAATTTTCGAATCTCAAATGATGGAACGGACTCCAAAATTGGAATATACGCGAAAAATTGAGCAAGATAGGTCCATCTTAAAAATTTTGACTTTTTGTCAACATTTACGCAAAAGTCAACATTTTTAGAAATTGGTCGTTTGCATAATTTTTGAGCTTCGAATGAAGAAACGGATCCCAAAATCGGAATGTACTCGAAAAACTGAGTGGGACAAGCCCGTCTTGAAAATTTTGACTTTTTGGTCAAAGTCAAAGGTCTAACTTGGTCAAAGCCCTTTTTTTTTCTTTTTTTTTTTTCGGCGGTTCGGACTGGGTCAGATTTTCGGGTCGGTCCGGGTCAAAGGGTCAAACCGGGGTACTGTATGATGACGTCATCCCTGACGTCATAAAGGCGCGTGTGAGCGCGTGTGCAACAACTAGCGCGTGATTTGATGGGGCGGCGCGTGAAACTGACGCTGTGAACTCCGGAGCTTTTGGCAGGGCGTGGCGGCGTTTTTGGGCCTGGAATTTCGAGGTTTGGCCAATCTAAAGCCGTAGAAGACTTCTATAGGGTCAGTTTTGTGATATTATGAGCAGGTTTGCACAGATTTGAAGGACTGGGCCGCGGTTCATTAAGAAATTGTGGCGGCGCGTGCACCCGTTTTTGGTCTTGAAATTTTTAGGTTTTGTAGATCGTGGGCCAATGGGTCTACTGGTATTGTTCGTGTTCTAAAATTTCGAGCATATTTGCACAGAATTGAAGGACTAAGCTACGATCCTTTAAAGCTTTTGGCAGCACATGGCAGCGCGTGGCCGGGAATTTGGACATAGATTTTTCAGGTTAGGCACACAAAGGTCGTAGAAGATTTCTGTGGGTTGATTTTTTTGAAATCTTGTCAGAAGTTTTAGAAATCTAGAAGAGGAGACGGCTGGCATTGCTGGAATTATTGTCATTTTGGTCTGGTGGCCATTCTGACATTGTTTGACAACCCAGCAGGGAATGGTTCCAGGTAATTACTGAACGTCTTTGCGTTGAATATCATCTTCTATTTTCAAAATTCCATGCAGCCTTCCTTGACTTTGAGTGCATTTGAGTTTGCAAAATCTGACTTTGAACTCCACAAACCTCTCTATATAAGGTCATCCAGGCATGAACTAAATTACACAAGCAGAGTTTCTGTGAGTAGCATAATACTCTGAAGTGTAGAGAAATTATGCCTTCTCTTCTTTTTCTTTTCCTTTTTTTTTTTTAACATACTTAGTTTGTACTAACTCTTTTTTTTTTTTTTTTTCATAACAGGCCAGAGATTATAATTGAAGCTCTCTCTTTCTATGATTTTTTTTTAAAAATTTATTTAGACGTGCCGTGAGATTTTCTTCTAATAAGTTCTTTGTTGTTGCTTGTTTTTGTTATGCAATAGACTTTCCTTTATTCTTTAGGCTTTAACGTCGAGGTTTACACCAACGTTCTTATAGTGATGTTTGTCTCTATCCTTGACGTTCTCATAGCAACAGTCATCTAAGCAGCAACATTATCAAAGGCGTTCATGATTCAATGATGCTATTACTAGCATTTGACTTTGAAGTTGTACGGGCCTTTGTCTTGGCAATTATGCTGTAGCAACACTTGTCTTTTCAATGCAGTCATCTCAACAGTCTTTTCAATGTAGCCACATCAAGAGTCTTTATCATGAAGTCGTGCCAGCACTTGTTCTTGTACTGAAGCCATGCCAATATTTCATTCGCCCCGAAGCCATGCCAACACCCATCTTTTTCATGAAGCCATGTCAACACTTCACATTAGCTCTAAAGCCGTGCTAACGTTCATCTTAGCTATGAAGCAATATTTGCACTTACATCTGCTACGAAGTCACACCATTATTTGCACTGAAGTCGGGACAACATTCATCTTTGCCATGAAGTAATGTCAACACGTTATTCGCACCGAAACCATGCCAATGTTCATCTTTGTCATGAAGCCATGTCAACACTCCATATTAGCACTTGTATTCGCATTAAAGTTGCACCAACGTCCGTCTTTACCATGAAGCTACATCAACACTTCACTTGCACTAAAGTCATGCCAACATTCATCTTTGTCGTGAAGCTATGTCAACACTTCATTCACACCGAAGTCGTGCCAATACTCGTTCATGCCATGAAACCACATCAATGCTTCATTTACATCGAAGCTGTGCCAACATTCATCCTTGCCATGAAGCAATATTTGCATTTGCCTTCACAATGAAGCTGCATTCATCATTTGTATTGAAGTCGTGCTGACATTCATTTTTTCCGTGTCAACACTGCACTCGTACCAAAGCCATGCCAACATCCATCTTTGTCATGTCAACACTTCATTCATATCAAAGCCGTGCGAGCATTCATCTTTGTCATGACAACACTTCATATCGAAGCTATGCCAACGTTCATCTTTGTCATGAAGCCACGACAACACTTCATTTGCATTGGAGTTGCATTGAAGTTGCACCAATATTGACCTTATAATAAAGCTACAACAACATCAATTTTTAGAGGCAACATAGCTCAGACATTGAGGATACGTAGCACTGTAGCTAGACATCGGGATTTCAAAGATGCCAACAAGATGTTAAAGATGCAAGGAGTCCCTATCAAGACTTTGAAGATGCAAGGAGATGCCAACTAAACTTTGAAGATGCAAAGAGTCCCTATCAAGACTTTGAAAATGCAAGGAAATGCCACCAACAACTCAACATTGCACGAACATGCCCATAGAAGCAAAGTGATGCAACACCAATAATCTATCATCATTCTGGAGGAAGATGACGTCATCCAGATTTCAGAAATATGATGTGAAACGACACCACTCAGAAGAGAGATGATGTGGTTCAAATTCTAGAGCTATGAAGTGACACAACTTAGAAGAGAGACGATGTAGCTTAGACTTGCAAGGTACAAGAAGATGCCCCTAGGAGATAAGCGATGCAAAACATACTTCAGAAATGTGGGAGAGTGTCCATAGAAGATAGGCAATGCCATGCAGACTTCATTTCTTGCAAAAGTGGTTGAAGATTTTATTTTGCTCCACAACCAAGAATCAACTTATGTTCATCATCATTTCAAGGATAGCTAAGCAACATCAACTCCTTGCAGTCTTCATCCTCGACTACAACGATCTTCGATCATCCTATTGAGTAGTTGACTACCTTCAAGCAATGTCTTGCTGACCAAAGGGGTCTTAAAAGCATATTGACAACCATTGCAAAATTCTTCAAGCCAGACTGACAATCCTTCTTCTTTTCATGTGACTGAACTTAGTGACAAGCACAAAGCTGCCTATGTACCCCGGAGAGGGATCAAGTCATCACGTAGTTCAACATAATTTTTTTGATAATTTTTTTTTGATGATTTTTTTTTATATTTTCCTTTTGGATGATTTCTTTGTTTTTTTTTTTTTTCTTTGTTTCTTCTTCTTCTTCTTTTTTTGTCTTTTTTTTTTTTCTTGGGGCTTTATCCCTTGAAGGATGTAAAGAAGTCCCCAATGCATGCCTTAGATGCACATCTCTATAGTAGATATTTCAGAAGTCTATCCTTGCAATCTAGACTCAAAGAACGCCATCGATTGATATAATCAACGACAGGCTCATCTTTCACTGTTTGGTATTGGTAAGTTCCACCATGCTTACCGTGCGCCGTGCTATAGAATCGGTTGAGAAACTCTCTTTCAAGTTGTTCCCAGCTATTGATTGACTCGGGTTCTAAGTCTGTATACCAATCAAAGGCATTTCCTTTCAGTGAACGAACAAACTGCTTTACCAAGAGGCCTCCTTGAGTCCCTGCATTCTCACATGTTTCTACAAAGTGAGCCACATGTTGCTTAGGGTTTCCTTTGCCATCAAATTGTAAGAACTTGAGGGGTTGATACCCATTTGGCATCCTCATATTATCGATGCGCTTTGTATAAGGCTTCAAATATTGAGAGAACTTGTAGAAGAGCCTCCATATTGTGCTCGAATAGTGTTCGTTATCATATCCTACAATTGTTGGATAGATATTGAAGCCATTGAGGCGGAATGTCCGTGTTGAGAAGTGTCTTCACCTCCTTTTCCTTTATCACCCTTAGCATTTTCTCCTTTCAAGGTAAAGCCAGGTTGGCGCTCAAGGCCATGACTTGATTCACCCGAGTCTTCTACCTTCAGCTTGTTCATTAGGGTTGCAATTTTGACGTCCTTTTCTTCAAGTGATTTGTGAGGAGGATGATCCTTTGTTCCATTTCAGCCATCTTTTCTTCCATGGTAGAGGTGTTAGTTATCATTACTAGTATGACCTCTAGATATGATGGAGAAAATGATGAAATAGGATGAGTCAAAGGTACTTCATTCCTTAAGTTTCTCATCACAGGTGAAGAGTTGATAGAAAAGGTCCTTGTTGGGGATGATTCATTACTGTTCTCCAAATCTTTTGAGACATATGAATTCTTATTGGTAGCTTTCCTATTTGCAAGAAAGTCTAGAGAGATGACAGTAGAAAGCTCGCCCTCTTTGATTGGTTGAGGTTGAAGTCGATCAAGAGTTTTGGATCGACTACGAGTGATTGGGCCGACATAATTATCAGTACTGGAAGCATCAACTACTGATTTTCAAACATTCTTGCTAGAGCCCATTGAAGTTGGTTGCAAAATGATGTCAAATTTCTTTTGAAGAAGAAAGAGATGAGAGGCAGAGATGTCCCACCAGGCATGCCAGAATATGTAGACGACTAAATTTCTAGTTCGAAATAAATCAAACAAGTAAAATAGTTGCACAAATGCGAATTTGTATTGAATATGTGTGGTACAATTCTCTGTGATTACAAAAGAGTGATCCTCTGATTCGATCTCCTTGCAAGACTTATTGATTTGGATTTGTGGTAATGTGATTGTGACTTGAACACAAAATATCCTTAATTTGGTTGAGGGATGGATCGAAGATTGCTGAAACGGAATTACAATGAATCTCTGGCTATGAGCTTGTTAGAAATCCTTTGTTCTTCGCGTTCTTCGTGTTCTTCGTCTTTGAAGGTTTATGTGGAAGTTCTTCGGGGCTTTAGGAGCTTGGATCCGTAGAGCTTCACTGATTTGTGATTTGTTGATGTTTTCAGACACTTTAGGCTTGATTCCCGCAAACTTTTGGATCTAGGCAGATGATTTGGATGATTTCTCTTCGAATGTTCTTCGTATTCGAAGTTGAAGTTCTTGAAGTTCTTGGAGGCTTTAGAGCTTGGTTCCGGTAGAGCTTCTGGACTTCTGAGTGCTTCGAATGGCTTGGTGTCCTCCTAAATGTCTCAGAAGGCTTCTATTTATAGGAGTTTTGGGTGGATGAACGACACGTGGCAGAGTCTGATTGGTGACACATGTCACAGTCTGATTGGTCTGCTTATGTCATCGCTTACACGTGCAGGTTGCTTAGGTCATTGCTTACACGTGCAGAGCTGCTTATGTCATCGCTTACACGAGCTGATGCATGATTGGTTCTTGCATGACACTTGGCAAATTTCTGTTGGCTTCTGAATAGTAATAGCAAAACCTAGCAGCAGTACGTGGCGCTTTGACATTGGCTATATTTTGTGGACTTGGTAGTGTGACTGTCAGCTTGTGATAGGTCGGAATTTTCCCTCTCTACACACACTCATTAAAAAAACACGATTTTCGGTTATAATTGTGAGGTTGTGAAATTATGTTTTGAAAACACAGTGTGGCAAGTACATTGAAGATGTTCTCAAATAGATCTCTTTGAGTTTGGAAATGAAAAGGATGACCTATAAGGTGATTTTTTTTTTTTTTTTTTTTTGAGATTTATGTGCATTTTTTATTGGGATCTTATTTATGTATTTATTCTCTTCAAAACAGTGTCAACATTACTACGCAAGAGGATTTCATTAAGATGCTTCTAGGTAACAGTCATGCTTCCTACAAGGGTGATGGTGATAATCGTGCTTTTATTCCCGTTATATGCATTTTCAATGCAAGGCAAGGGTATGACACTCCAAGATTTTTTTTTTTTTCGATAGTCTCTGAGAGTGTATGATGGACAAAGATAATAAGTTGATCAGGTTAGGTTTGTAGCCCACCCAGTATTTTAAAAACCGATAATTTATTCTAGAAGCTAGTTGAATACAAAGTTTTAGATGGTTCAAGTGTTGATCATTAAAGTTGGTGCTAAAATTTGATGTCGATAACATAATTCAATAGTCTGATTCTTTTAACATCATACCGGGCAGAGAGAGAGAGAGAGAGAGAACTTCTTGCCATATTATCTAGTTGTAATATGGATCCACTCTAATGTTTGAAATGTAATGTGTTTGATCAATCTCCTAACAATTGTAGGTTAAAGGCGATTTAAATAAGAAACCAGAAAGGAATGTTTGGGTTTGGAATAAACAAGATGATGTAAACTAGTTTGGAGCTGATGACAAAATCCCTATCACTAATGGGTTGGAAGAGAACATGATTAAGAACAAGGAGATTGGGTTGATTTCTCCTCAAAATGGTGGTTTCATGTTATCAACCCTTATCTTGTTAAAAAGCATGATGAGGGTGATGGGAGTGAAGCCCGTAAACAAATAATTAAAGAAGCACTAAAAAAAAAAAAGCAACAACAACAAGAAGATGTGTGTATTAGTATATATACAGAAAAAAATTGACAAATGCCCTTTTTGAGCAAAAATTTAACGTTTTTCCCCCTTTCCCAAACTAATTAGGGAAATATCCTTCTTTTGTAACTCGATTTAAGATAAATTGAGTTAAAAAAAAAAATATATATATATATATATATATTTCTAGAGCCCTATAGCGGCGTTTTAAGGAGCTTATAGTAACTTTTTAAGACCTATAGTAGCGTTTTGTAACTCAACCTCCATGAAGTTGAGTTATAGGCAATTTTTTTTTTTTTTTTTTTACCTATAACCCGACTTCATGGAAGTCAAGTTACAAAACACCACTATAGGTCCTTATTACGTCACTATAGGCTCTTTAAAAACGCCGTTATAAGGCCTAATTCAATTTATCTCAAATCAAGTTTTAAAAGATGGGCATTTCCCTAATTAGTTTGGAAAATTGAGCAAAACACTATTTAATTTGCATGAAAATGGCATTTGCCCATTTTCTCCGTATATACACTAAAAGAAGAGGCATTGTGAGTGAAAAGGTGAACTTTCGAGGTATGGCATTGAGTTCCCTCTTAAAAAAAACTCGTTATTAATGAATTTCTTGGTTTGGAACATTGGGGATTTAAATAACCCCCTCAAAAGAGAAAGGGGTTAAGACAATGGTGAAAAACTGAAAATACATTAAAATATCATTATTACGTACGTTTGGTGAAAATTTGAATCAAGAGCGTAATATAGTAAAGATAAGAGATGATTTTTCTTGAATTGAGTTATAAATGTAATTTTTCTAGTCTTGGCTCGAGTAAGCTCTAGATTACGTGGGATAGAGTCATAGAGATGCAGTGAATGTGCAAATCCTTTCAACATTCTCCCAGGCCATTCATTGTAAACTTTGTTTCATAAAAACACATAATGGTGCATATATATCAGCATATGTTAATTGATCTATGTTTCGAATGACGGAATGGAAGGTAGGGATTTTGGAAGAAATTGGTAATTGATTTTCAAACATCCAAAGTCAGCGTTGGCTTATATAATAGGAGACTTTAGTGGGGTTAGAAATACTCATGAGAATACTAGAGTCTCTTTTTTTATCTCCATATGAGATGGACTAGCTTGTTGCTTTTGTATAGGATTGCAATCTGTGTCATTATTTCCAAAAACCGGTGCACCACTGAAGTTAAAGAGGCCATCTCTAGATAAATTTGATGGAACTGGTTGTCCCATAGGGCATCTCAAGATGTATGTTTGGGCCTTTTAATCTTTGGAGACCGATGAGGAGTACAGTTACGAATCAGCCAAGATTCCAAATGTTTAAAAACATATTAACTAGAGCTGCACCCAGGTGATTCTTATCATTATAAGACTTGAGAACCCAAAATTTGGAAGACATCTATATAGTGAGTTCATTGAACAGTATCACTTCAGTATTGAGGAAGACATTTGGATACCACTAAGTAAGAACTGAGGGAACCTTCTTTCTTTTTTCTTTTTTTTTTTTAAGTTGGTCGAGAGGAAATTTGGTCCAAATGATAATAAGTCCCAATGAAGAGGAACAAATTCAGATGGTCGTAAAAACCTTGATGTCCATATACCATACGCACATGTTTGCTAATTACTTTTAAAATTTCAAAGCTTTGATAGTTATTAGTACCCAGCATTGCAAGAAAAAAAAAATGCTTATTACAACTGGAAAATTTGTTGTAATAAGGTATTTGTAACGACAAAAAAGTTGTTGCAAGCCATTGTAATAAACTCCAAAGTAATAGGTTTATGCAACACAATATCTTGTTTCAATAAATTTTACATATTGCATCAAACAGGTTGATGTAATAACTTCTTTATTGCAACAAAAAACTTTTTGGCAATAGTTTATTACTTCAAAGGTTTTGTTGTAATATGTGAAAAATGTAATAACTTATTACAACAAAGTTTTTTATTGTAATAGCTTATTCAACAACCTTGTTGCAATAGGTTTATTTTAAAAAAAATTATTATTACATTAATTTGTCTATTAACCTATCTTGCAATATAAATATTATAAGACAATATAAACATCATATTTAAGAACTATAATAACCAATTAAATATACAAATAAAAAAAATGCAAAAATCAGAGTAGTTCATCAAATTAATATGTCCAAAAACACAAATATATACATAACATGTTGAGTTTATGATCAAGCACATAGTTCTAAAAGTAGATATACACAAATATATACACAACTTGTAAGAAAAGTTCCTTCCAGAAAGTGCTATCCATGCATGCTTCACAACCACTTCATGGGGCAAGGTGAGCAAAACTCGTCCTGAGGTGGGGAAACTTAAGAATTATTCTTCTAATTCCATCTATCAATTTTCTAGCATTCACCAAATATTTTAGAATGCAATTTTATCAAATTAGTGTATCTACATTTGCAATTTCCTTCTTTTAAACATCATAAGCTTCGTTTTCTTTAAATCAAAGAACAACAGAAAACTATACATATACAACCCTTCAAAAAGAACACAGTACCAAAACAATTGGAACTGAAGCTTATTGGGCAACCAAAAGGGCACCCCAAACCATTTGTTGATACCTCGCAATGGTTGACCACCTTGAATGGCAACATGTGCTCAAGTGTTGTGAGAAGGGAAAATAAACCTTTGGCTAGTTGAGTCATTTTTAATTGATTATTACTAAAGGTAGTGAAATCGCCACCAATCATTGGGTTTTTTTAAAATGTGATTGGTCACCTGACTCTATTTGATTTTATTACCAATCTTAGGCTAAGAAAAATGTGTCTTTTTTCTTAATCTAAATGGATGGTAAAAAATCTTGATTCTTGAGTTCAGAAGTCTAGTTACGTGTCAGGAAAGTGTTAGATTCCCCAGAACGTCTATTGTGAGATAGTCCTTTGTTTTGGTAAATTCTTAATTTTTTGTCATTAGCAAATAAAAACAAGCTATTGGCATTAGCTTTAAGGGCTTTAAATAAATTGGGCTTTGAGGTTTGATTTGGGAAAGGTGTGGCCTTTGTCGATACTTTGCTAACACATTTAGAATTGTTACCAAATTTTCATAACGAAAATTCGATAGCATTTTGCCTTATTTTCGTGGCAAAAATCCAGCAACATTTCAGGTCAGGTGCATCGTAGTACACAAAACACTATCCTCACTAAGCTTATGCGATGAGAATATGGCAAGAATGATGCCACATTTTTATGGTGAAAATCTGGCAGAGTTTCGCATTTGGTGCGTTACGGTGCACTGGTAGGGTTTCATTCCTGTATATATGGCATGCATCAATATGCTTGGACTAAGGCAAGCCAAGACTCACCAAAGTACTAAACACATGATGCGTGTCACATACACAGTGAAACCAATGTCACTAGCTAACATGGATAGGGGCAATCACACACGTGGTAGGTCATACACATAATGAAGCATGCATATGCGTCTACAACAGAGACTTGAATGCATTCCCACACTCCAAGGTTAAGAGCATCCATGATTAAGAAGGGGTTGTCTTCCTAACCATGTATGTCCATCACCGAAGTGCATGACTACCTTTTTAACAACATACATAGCATGCACAATGCATATACATATAAAGCAGAAAAGAAAAGCAGACATATCCACAACTAGAGG
>NW_027069619.1:160264-219969 GCF_002906115.3 Quercus suber
TTTTTTTTTTTTTTTTTTTTTTGAGATTTATGTGCATTTTTTATTGGGATCTTATTTATGTATTTATTCTCTTCAAAACAGTGTCAACATTACTACGCAAGAGGATTTCATTAAGATGCTTCTAGGTAACAGTCATGCTTCCTACAAGGGTGATGGTGATAATCGTGCTTTTATTCCCGTTATATGCATTTTCAATGCAAGGCAAGGGTATGACACTCCAAGATTTTTTTTTTTTTCGATAGTCTCTGAGAGTGTATGATGGACAAAGATAATAAGTTGATCAGGTTAGGTTTGTAGCCCACCCAGTATTTTAAAAACCGATAATTTATTCTAGAAGCTAGTTGAATACAAAGTTTTAGATGGTTCAAGTGTTGATCATTAAAGTTGGTGCTAAAATTTGATGTCGATAACATAATTCAATAGTCTGATTCTTTTAACATCATACCGGGCAGAGAGAGAGAGAGAGAGAGAACTTCTTGCCATATTATCTAGTTGTAATATGGATCCACTCTAATGTTTGAAATGTAATGTGTTTGATCAATCTCCTAACAATTGTAGGTTAAAGGCGATTTAAATAAGAAACCAGAAAGGAATGTTTGGGTTTGGAATAAACAAGATGATGTAAACTAGTTTGGAGCTGATGACAAAATCCCTATCACTAATGGGTTGGAAGAGAACATGATTAAGAACAAGGAGATTGGGTTGATTTCTCCTCAAAATGGTTGTTTCATGTTATCAACCCTTATCTTGTTAAAAAGCATGATGAGGGTGATGGGAGTGAAGCCCGTAAACAAATAATTAAAGAAGCACTAAAAAAAAAAAAGCAACAACAACAAGAAGATGTGTGTATTAGTATATATACAGAAAAAAATTGACAAATGTCCTTTTTGAGCAAAAATTTAACGTTTTTCCCCCTTTCCCAAACTAATTAGGGAAATATCCTTCTTTTGTAACTCGATTTGAGATAAATTGAGTTAAAATATATATATATCTATATATATATATATATATATTTCTAGAGCCCTATATCGGCGTTTTAAGGAGCTTATAGTAACTTTTTAAGACCTATAGTAGCGTTTTGTAACTCAACCTCCATGAAGTTGAGTTATATGCAATTTTTTTTTTTTTTTTAACCTATAACCCGACTTCATGGAAGTCAAGTTACAAAACACCACTATAGGTCCTTATTACGTCACTATAGGCTCTTTAAAAACGCCGCTATAAGACCTAATTCGATTTATCTCAAATCAAGTTTTAAAATATGGGCATTCCCCTAATTAATTTGGAAAATTAAGCAAAACACTATTTAATTTGCATGAAAAGGGCATTTGCCCATTTTCTCCGTATATACACTAAAAGAAGAGGCATTGTGAGTGAAAAGGTGAACTTTCGAGGTATGGCATTGAGTTCCCTCTTAAAAAAACTCGTTATTAATGAATTTCTTGGTTTGGAACATTGGGGATTTAAATAACCCCCTCAAAAGAGAAAGGGGTTAAGACAATGGTGAAAAACTGAAAATACATTAAAATATCATTATTACGTCCGTTTGGTGAAAATTTGAATCAAGAGCGTAATATAGTAAAGATAAGAGGTGATTTTTCTTGAATTGAGTTATAAATGTAATTTTTCTAGTCTTGGCTCGAGTAAGCTCTAGATTACGTGGGATAGAGACATAGAGATGCAGTGAATGTGCAAATCCTTTCAACATTCTCCCAGGCCATTCATTGTAAACTTTGTTTCATAAAAACACATAATGGTGCATATATATCAGCATATGTTAATTGATCTATGTTTCGAATGACGGAATGGAAGGTAGGGATTTTGGAAGAAATTGGTAATTGATTTTCAAACATCCAAAGTCAGCGTTGGCTTATATAATAGGAGACTTTAGTGGGGTTAGAAATACTCATGAGAATACTAGAGTCTCTTTTTTTATCTCCATATGAGATGGACTAGCTTGTTGCTTTTGTATAGGATTGCAATCTGTGTCATTATTTCCAAAAACCGGTGCACCACTGAAGTTCAAGAGGCCATCTCTAGATAAATTTGATGGAACTGGTTGTCCCATAGGGCATCTCAAGATGTATGTTTGGGCCTTTTAATCTTTGGAGACCGATGAGGAGTACAGTTACGAATCAGCCAAGATTCCAAATGTTTAAAAACATATTAACTAGAGCTGCACCCAGGTGATTCTTATCATTATAAGACTTGAGAACCCAAAATTTGGAAGACATCTATATAGTGAGTTCATTGAACAGTATCACTTCAGTATTGAGGAAGACATTTGGATACCACTAAGTAAGAACTGAGGGAACCTTCTTTTTTTTTTTCTCTTTTTTTTTTTTAAGTTGGTCGAGAGGAAATTTGGTCCAAATGATAATAAGTCCCAATGAAGAGGAACAAATTCAGATGGTCGTAAAAACCTTGATGTCCATATACCATGCGCACATGTTTGCTAATTACTTTTAAAATTTCAAAGCTTTGATAGTTATTAGTACCCAGCATTGCAAGAAAAAAAAAATGCTTATTACAACAGGAAAATTCGTTGTAATAACTATAAAGTTGTTGTAATAAGGTATTTGTACCGATAAAAAAGTTGTTGCAAGTCATTGTAATAAACTCCAAAGTAATAGGTTTATGCAACACAATATCTTGTTTCAATAAATTTTACATATTGCATCAAACAGGTTGATGTAATAACTTCTTTATTGCAACAAAAAACTTTTTGGCAATAGTTTATTACTTCAAAGGTTTTGTTGTAATATGTGAAAAATGTAATAACTTATTACAACAAAGTTTTTTATTGTAATAGCTTATTCAACAACCTTGTTGCAATAGGTTTATTTTATAAAAAATTATTATTACATTAATTTGTCTATTAACCTATCTTGCAATATAAATATTATAAGACAATATAAACATCATATTTAAGAACTATAATAACCAATTAAATATACAAATAAAAAAAATGCAAAAATCAGAGTAGTTCATCAAATTAATATGTCCAAAAACACAAATATATACATAACATGTTGAGTTTATGATCAAGCACATAGTTCTAAAAGTAGATATACACAAATATATACACAACTTGTAAGAAAAGTTCCTTCCAGAAAGTGCTATCCATGCATGCTTCACAACCACTTCATGGGGCAAGGTGAGCAAAACTCGTCCTGAGGTGGGGAAACTTAAGAATTATTCTTCTGATTCCATCTATCAATTTTCTAGCATTCACCAAATATTTTAGAATGCAATTTTATCAAATTAGTGTATCTACGTTTGCAATTTCCTTCTTTTAAACATCATAAGCTTTGTTTTCTTTAAATCAAAGAACAACAGAAAACTATACATATACAAGCCTTCAAAAAGAACACAGTACCAAAACAATTGGAACTGAAGCTTATTGGGCAACCAAAAGGGCACCCCAAACCATTTGTTGATACCTCGCAATGGTTGACCACCTTGAATGGCAACATGTGCTCAAGTGTTGTGAGAAGGGAAAATAAACCTTTGGCTAGTTGAGTCATTTTTAATTGATTATTACTAAAGGTAGTGAAATCGGCACCAATCATTGGGTTTTTTTAAAATGTGATTGGTCACCTGACTCTATTTGATTTTATTACCAATCTTAGGCTAAGAAAAATGTGTCTTTTTTCTTAATCTAAATGGATGGTAAAAAATCTTGATTCTTGAGTTCAGAAGTCTGGTTACGTGTGGGGAAAGTGTTAGATTCCCCAGAATGTCTATTGTGAGATAGTCCTTTGTTTTGGTAAATTCTTAATTTTTTGTCATTAGCAAATAAAAACAAGCTATTGGCATTAGCTTTCAGGGCTTTAAATAAATTGGGCTTTGAGGTTTGATTTGGGAAAGGTGTGGCCTTTGTCGATACTTTGCTAACACATTTAGAATTGTTACCAAATTTTCATAACGAAAATTCGGTAGCATTTTGCCTTATTTTCGTGGCAAAAATCCAGCAACATTTCAGGTCAGGTGCATCGTGGTACACAAAACACTATCCTCACTAAGCTTATGCGATGAGAATATGGCAAGAATGATGCCACATTTTTATGGTGAAAATCTGGCAGAGTTTTGCATTTGGTGCGTTACGGTGCACTGGTAGGGTTTCATTCTTGTATATATGGCATGCATCAATATGCTTGGACTAAGGCAAGCCGAGACTCACCAAAGTACTAAACACATGATGCGTGTCACATACACAGTGAAACCAATGTCACTAGCTAACATGGATAGGGGCAATCACACACGTGGTAGGTCATACACATAATGAAGCATGCATATGCGTCTACAACAGAGACTTGAATGCATTCCCACACTCCAAGGTTAAGAGCATCCATGATTAAGAAGGGGTTGTCTTCCTAACCATGTATGTCCATCACCGAAGTGCATGACTACCTTTTTAACAACATACATAGCATGCACAATGCATATACATATAAAGCAGAAAAGAAAAGCAGACATATCCACAACTAGAGGGTGTGGCCCAAAGCAAGGTACAGAAAAGGAACCCTAGTCTAGGAAAACTATAGACATGGTTCTAAAGGAAGTATTGGGAAAGAAAGGACCTCGCGAAGGGGATAAACTCCTAATCTACTAATTTATACCCCTTTTGCTTGCATCTTGGAAGCCGCGCATGTGCTTTGTTAGTACATGCAACAAACAAGAAAAGAAACCGACAGACAAGCAAAGGAAGAAAAGAATGAAGTAGAAAATAAGCAAGCTAGAAATAAGCAAAGAAAGAAAGCATGTGAACAAGCAAGCAAACAAAGAGAATAAATTTCCTTAGGGGATAAATGTAGGTTTGGATTCGGTGTCCAAGGATTCATTAGATTGAATTACGGATGACCCACATGCCAACAAGCATGGCTCCAAGAAAGGGACTCAAGATCCAGCGTGTAAAAATAGGTATGAACCCGCAAGGAATCAATATGTGGAGCAATGCTTAAAGACATGAACAAGCAAACAAAGACACATGCACGAGCAAAATAAACAAGTATGTATGCAAGGGATGCAACCAATCACATAAGAAATGTACGTGATGGTATAAAGCAAGCAAGCAAGGAAAGCAACACAAAAGGAGGCAAAACATGTTATTACACTCAAGGATAAAAGCTAAGCCTGAGAGAGAGAGAGAGAGAGAGAAGAGAGAGAGAGAGAGAGAGAGAGAGAGAGCAAGGATACAAGCATGCCAACAATAAGATAAGATCCCATACAAGCGGTTACATCCAAATAACCAACAAAATGGAATGATGCAACCAAACAAGACAAGAAAAGCACAAAATGTGCAAACAAACACACACTAAAGAGACGCATAAAGCATGTGAAGCATGGTAAAGATGCAAGAAGCTAGATCTAAACATGCAAGCATGGATCTAAAGGATGAACATGGATCTAAGCATGGAGCATCCAAACATAGCTACACAAGAGATGGATCTAAGAGTAAAAGCAAGGAAAGGCATGTGAAAAACCAAACAAGCAAGTAGGACTCTAATCCAAACCCTTAATTGAACTTGGGTGTTTGGATGTAGGCCTAGACCAATAGATCTAGATCTACACCCTACCCAAAAGCAAAACACACAAGAAGAAAGCATAAATAATTTATTAAAGCTATAAAGCACTCAAGCATATCACCCAAACATAGTATTTAAGCATATAAACATGGCAAAGATAGTACAAACAAGAAATTTAGGCATATCCTAACCCAAGAAGGCTAGGCCAACATCATCAAAGCAATAAAAACATGCTAGAGAGAAAGAAAAAGCAATAAAACATGCTAGGAATTAAAAGGAAAGCAATAAAAAGCTAGAAATTAAATTGGTGTAGATTGTAGCCAAAAAAATACCCTCAAAACCAAGGTAAAAGTACCAAGGAGGAGGAGATGGAAGCAAGAACACTACCTCTTGATGTATGGAGAAAGAGAAAATCAAAGTTTTTTTTTTTTTTTTTTGGGAGAGAAATGTAGAGAAAACAAAGAAAAAAACTACCTAAAAAAGATGCCCCAAGACCCCAAATTTTGTCCTTATTGAAATCTGGAAGGAGAAGGGACATTTTGGGCTTTTTATAGGCAAAGAAATGCCTGGTGGTACGTGGCTAAGTCAATTGTTTCATCTTTTTCCAACTTTTGGCTCTAAATTTGGCTACTTATTTGATGGCCTTTCTGAAGTCCGATTGAGCTGATTCTGGTGGCATTGAAAAGATATAGATGTCTAGTTTCCAGATTCATTGGGTTTTTTGAAAATCACATGGTTAAATCAAAATTTATAGCCTTGGGAAGCGAACTAACACAATTTTCATGATCAACTGTTTTGCAAACACCCCCATTTTGTATCCCGTTAATAAATTTTGGTCCCTAACCCCAATGATGAGCTTGACATATGTCAGTTAAAGGTAATTAAAGAGTTCACAATAGTTTGGAAGTAATCAAAACTCAAAAATGTTCAAATCACTTTGAAATCGATACTGAAAAATTACCTTTTCTAACTCTTTTGACCATAACTTTTGATACATAAAGACTTTATTAGTGAAGTTTGTTTCATTGGAAAGTAGACATCATGAGATTCAATTTGAACACAAATATTTCCTAATTTGGATTTTTATTGAGTGAGTTATAGCCATTTGAAGCTAGGCCATCAAAGTTGTCAGATTAGGGTTTAGGGGTACGCATGAATCAAGCATGCATACACATGTCCCGAGACCCTTGGGAACGACCAAAGACCTCTAAAAAGCCCCAAAAAACCCTAATTTTAACTTATAAATGCTCATATTATGTTTCTAATCAAAACCTTAGCCAAAGAGATTTAGTTTTTGGCTTTCATCTTCTCTAAAACTCTATTTTCTCTTTTCAAAAACCCTAAGGCAGCAGCTAGCACGTTTTTGACAAAGATTCAAAACTTTTTTCTAGCACAAAACAAAAGCAAAAACTTTTTCTTAGTTGGATTTCTCAAAACCTTTTCAAAACCTTTTGTTCTTGAGTTGTGATTTCTAACTATTGATGTGTTCTTTAATTATCTTTGTCCTCTTAATCTAATCTTTGTATTGTAGGCACTAAGGAGTCAGTTAAACAAACTCCAAACTCGTAATCTTAAGCAAGGTGAGTGTTCTTTCCATGAACTCTTTCTCTGTTTAATAGGATTCACATGAGTTTCTTAATGTAGTTTCTCTAATTATTTATTTAATTCGTTTGTTGATTTTAATTCTTTAAATATGTGTTAATATGATTTTAGGTTGTTTATAATCTGTTTTGTTTGTTCTTGTTTTATTATTTTAGTTTTATGTAAAGTTTAACATGTTTATTTATTTAATGTAGTTTACTACTTATTGATTTGTTTCTTGATTATTTGTTTATGTTGATGCTTTGTTTTGTTTTCTTTATGTTAGTTTAGCATTTAGGGATCTAACATGTTTGTTTGATTTCTGTTTTAATATCTTTGAATGATAAAATCAATAAAAATTTGATTTTTCAGTTTTGTGTTAAATGATGCGTACAAATCATCAAGTATGCGTGCGCATGGTTTCAACCATGTGTAGGCATAGTTGTTTTGTTTGTTCTTGTTTTATTATTTTAGTTTTATGTAAAGTTTAACATGTTTATTTATTTAATGTAGTTTACTACTTATTGATTTGTTTCTTGATTATTTGTTTATGTTGATGCTTTGTTTTGTTTTCTTTATGTTAGTTTAGCATTTAGGGATCTAACATGTTTGTTTGATTTCTGTTTTAATATCTTTGAATGATAAAATCAATAAAAATTTGATTTTTCAGTTTTGTGTTAAATGATGCGTACAAATCATCAAGTATGCGTGCGCATGGTTTCAACCATGTGTAGGCATAGTTAAGTATGCATACGCACCCTAAACCCAGATTATGGCAAAATTTTGTTATTATTATTTTAATCATTTTTCACATGTTCTTTAATTATGTTTGACTCTTTTTAGGTTAATTAATTGTGTTTAATTATTTTTCATGTTTGGTTTATTTAGTATTTTTCCTTTGTGTGTTTTATTTAGTTGTTATCTTTTCCTTTTTTAATAATATGTTTGATTGTGTTTTATTTGTTTCCTATTATATTGTGATATATTTTTAGCTTGTTGTATGTGGTATTTTATTTAAGTGCATGATGTATATTTAGGTTAAGGATTAGGGTTCTTTTAATAACTTCTTCACCTAAATATGGCCTAGCAACACATAATGGAGGCCGGCTCACAAGTCAAGTGGTCTTAGGTGCCTAACACCTTCTTAAATCATATCCAAACTCTGGACCCATAATCTAGTGTGCAAACCTATGCATGTAAGTGATTGGCCCAAAAGGCCCAATATGGTTCCTAGACCTAATCTAGGTGACGACTCCATTTTTCACCCTTTGCCACAGTCCACTCCAAAGGCCAAGGCACACTCCCTTGTGCCCACACGTCTTAACTTTGATTTTGACCCGTGAGCAGTTGTTTGAAAGGGGATTCAATATTCTTTGCAATGATGTTGTTTCACTCCGATTAGACAGTTAGATCGAAAGTCAACTTTCTGTCGCCATTGGGAGTCAACTTTAGGTCAAATTTGGTCAAAGTTGATACGAATCTCTAATAGCCTTGGGTTTGATTTAAAAACATGGAAAATGTTATTTTGGTATGGTTTTAACCAACTTTGACCTTTGGTCGACCCTGGGTTAACCATGGGCATTTTGACTTAAAGTGGCACTTTAAGTACTTCAATGTCCAAACAAGCCGAACCATGGTGATCTAGATGTTCCCATAGTCCTCTAGTGAGAAAATGATTTTTTTTGGAACTTTCAAGGTCCAACACGCAAATCGACGGCGGACAAAATATGGTACCAACAGTTTCCCCTTCTTTATCTAACACCTCGAATGCAATGGGAGGGTTGGATAAAGAACGTGATTCTGCATTTTGTTGCCTCAAATTTTATGAGGATAGGTCAAAACCAGTCTTAGACTAATAAGGATGGAGCTGACAAAGGAGACCTGGTTGTCTCTAGAAAAATCTCTTGTGACCAATTAAGCTTCCTGGATGGTTGCCACTAATATATGGTCTTTTTTCAATTTCGGGACATTTTCCTTCCAAACTGGTGTACTTGCACTCATGGTTTTGAAACCCGGACTGGACCGTACGGTCCGACCAGAAAAACCGTGAACCTCTCACAATCATGGTTCTTTTAGGCTCCAGAACCGGTCTATGCCCAAAAAGCAAGAAACCGTTTGAACCGCGGTTCAACCGCACGGTTTTGAGAACCGTAATCAAACCGTTTCTCATGGTTCCGTTTGAATCTGAACCTTGAAGAAGAAGAAAAAAAAAAAAAAAAAACACAGAAAAACAAAAGAAAAAGAAACACAACTCCCTCTCAAAAGAAAAAAAAAAGTACATCATGTCTACCACTGCCATCTCCAGAGAAACATAGCATGTCTTTATGTTTCTTCTTCTTCTCTCTTCAAAGCACATCACGCAGCTCCCTCTCTTCAGAAACTCTTATCTTGGGCGAAGCAAGCTTTAAATTCTAGCTTTGTTCTTCGCTGGTAATGTGTGTGTGACAGGGTGAGAGTATGAGAGAAAGAATGAGAAACGGAGAGCTAGAGATAAAGAAAGAAAAATAAAAGCAGAGGACACTCTGCATGGAGAAGGAAGAGTCTAGACAAAATAAATAAAAAAAAAAAAAAAAAGATGAGAAGAGTGGGGATGGGATGGGGATACGTGGGTGGAGGAGAAAAAACAAGAGAAAAAAAGGAAAAGAAAAGGAAAATAAACGTATGGATGCCAGCAAAGAAGGGAATAATAATAAAAAGAATAAAAAAATCACAATTAAATGTTACTATAATATTTTTACAATATTTCACAATATATTTTAAGTAATAGATTGTTATTAGTTAATATCGATGAGTAAAAAAATAATTTCAATAATGGGTTCAAATTATAATTAATAATGACTTTTTTATATAAATTTTGTTGTGAAAATATTCCTAAAAATTTTGTAGACTTCTTCACTGTTTCCGGAGATTTCTTCTTTGATGTGCGTGTCAAGTGTTAACTACTCACATAAATACTTGCTTGCTGTCAAGCACTTCTTTCTTGGTTTTGTTATTTGTTTAACTTTAACCATTTTTAAATGCATGGACATCATTCTTCAGATCTAGCTTTTGATTTTGATTTTTTTTTTTAATTCATAATAAATGGTGATACTGACTATTCAAACGGGCTTGGAACAAAAAAAATGACCGGCAGTCAAATGGGCTTGGCAATGAATTTTCTCTTCACTATTTTATTGGGTTTCATACAATAAAAGTTATTGAGTACTAAAGTGTGCTTTGTCATGACTTAAAAATAATTTAGAAACTCAATAGTTATTTATATTTTTTTAGAATTTAATAATTTTTATTTGTATTATGAAAGTTGTGTTATAAAAAATACTATCTATATTTATTTTGGACTATTTTAGTTAATTTTTCTATTTTTTATTAATTTAATGTTTTTATATATATTTAAAATAATTATTAAATTAATTATGACGTCATTTTCTTTGCAATGATGTTGTTTCACTCCGATTAGACAGTTAGATCGAAAGTCAACTTTCTGTCGCCATTGGGAGTCAACTTTAGGTCAAATTTGGTCAAAGTTGATACGAATCTCTAATAGCCTTGGGTTTGATTTAAAAACATGGAAAATGTTATTTTGGTATGGTTTTAACCTACTTTGACCTTCGGTCGACCCTGGGTTAACCATGGGCATTTTGACTTAAAGTGGCACTTTAAGTACTTCAATGTCCAACCAAGCCGAACCATGGTGATCTAGATGTTCCCGTAGTCCTCTAGTGAGAAAATGATTTTTTTTGGAACTTTCAAGGTCCAACACGCAAATCGACTGCGGACAAAATATGGTACCAACAGTTTCCCCTTCTTTATCTAACACCTCGAATGCAATGGGAGGGTTGGATAAAGAACGTGATTCTGCATTTTGTTGCCTCAAATTTTATGAGGAAACTGCACTGCTTATAGGTCAAAACCAGTCTTAGACTAATAAGGATGGAGCTGACAAAGGAGACCTGGTTGTCTCTAGAAAAATCTCTTGTGACCAATTAAGCTTCCTGGATGGTTGCCACTAATATATGGTCTTTTTTCAATTTCGGGACATTTTCCTCCCAAACTGGTGTACTTGCACTGAGTGAACCTTCTTGGTCCGTCTCTTTTTTTTTTCTTTTTCTTTTTTTTTTTTTGTTATTTTCCTACAAATATATTAGTAGCAATAAATATAGGAAACAATACTTGAGAGTTTTTTCTTCTTCTTTTTTGGCATTTATATTTTTGATGTTTTATCATTTTTTTGTTTATGCTATGATGATGTTGGAAAATATTTTTTTGTTCACATGAGTAGATAGACATTTAGATATATATACATGCATGCTTTCACATGTGCATACATGCATGCACATAAATGTACATTCATATATATATGTGTGTGTGTGTGTGTGTGTGAAAATACATATGTATAGCTATATCTACGTAGACCCATGCATGTGGAGAAATTTTAGGTTTAGGAAATGCAAATGATGCCATGAGTGAGTGCAAAATGCTATGAAAACATTAATAAGAAAACTATGCGGGAAAGCCACGTGAACATAAATAAACTATGCTTGCTAAAGTAGAGAGTTGGGAAACTTAAAACATGATGATGGTGAATTTTTGGAAAAAGAAAATTTTGGAAACGATGGGGGTTTAAAAGCAATAAATCATTTGAAACTAGGGATAGGGCTAAACAATCACCATCAAATTGAATCCTGGGTGACGGACTAAACAGTCACTGCTGAATTGAATCCTGAGAGACAGAAAGGATTCCTACACCGTGGAAGTGAGGAGAGGTTGTACTGAGCATTCTGGGGTGCATTGCATACCATAAAAGATTCTTATGCCGTGGAAGCATGGAAATGTTCCTACACCATGAAAGTGTGGAAGGTTGTACTGAGCATTCTGGGGTGCATCGCGTACCATAAAAGGTTCCTATGTTGTGGAAACACGGAAAAGTTCCTACACCGTGGAAGTGTGGAAAAGTTCCTATACCGTGGAACTGAGGAGGGTTGTATTGAGCATGTTAAGGTGCGTCGAGCACCATAAAAGATTCCTATACTGTGGAAGCGTGGAAAGGTTCCTACACTGTGGAAGTTTGGAAAGGCTCCTACACCGTGGAAGTGAGGAGAGTTTTTGCAAAAGATATGCTTGATATGTATTTGATCATGCATGCTGCACATTTATAGTGGTAAGATTTAACATCACCAATGATCATTTCCATAGATACAATATAAGCCCAAACCCTCACATCATTATCTTCACCTTGGACTACCTCACAAAAAATCAAAATCTAATTGCAATAGAGAATAACATTACAAAAAACAAGGATATTTGCAACATTTTGTTTGCAGCATTTGTAGAAAATGCTTCTATATATAGTAATATTGTAATGTTTTAGAGTAAATTACTAAAATAGATTTATTGTAGAAGTTACTATAGTGAACGCTATTGATTTAATTAAATTTTGAAATAGTCTTATGAACACTGCTTAAAAAACGTTATTAGAAAGGTTATCTAATATTTAAATTTTAAAAAATAGATTTTTACTTTTGGAGGACTCCAACCACTATCCCAAAACTCTACCTCCAAAATATATATATATATATATATGTATGTATGAACACGCTTGCACGATCCTTATCCCAAAACCAAAACACACACATGAAATCTCCATTTCCTATTTTCATCTTCCCCAATTTTCAACCCTAGTCCCATCTATTGCCACCACACCCACCTCTGACAACCACCACCATCAGGGGCGGAGGCATGTATAAGGTGGGGGGCCATGGCCCCCCCAAAATTTTAAAAATTTTAAAAAATATATATACAATTATTTTTATGTTTTCAAAATTTAGTCTACAAAAATAAGAATTGGCCCCCCCAAATATTTGAATTAGTCTAATAATGCTCTTAAAAAAAAATAATTGGTCTAATAGTTATAAAGATATAACTTTATTTTTCAAAATTCTATTTTTTATTGTAAAATGTGCTTTTATATCTGTTAAATATTTGATAAAATTTGGTATCAAACATGTTTGAATCTATATTTTGCAACCCGTTATGTGACGATTAACAAGTCATTGGCTCATTAAAAAATTATTGTCACTAAAACTACACATGAAATGTGTCTTTAGTTGCTATATAATGTGTTAAGTAAGGTAGCTTTAAATATGTTTAGACCCTAACTTATTTCTCCAAGTTTTGGAGCATTCATGTTTTTAAAAATTTCATTAGTTCAATTGAAAGATTTTTACTTACTTTAACGTAAAATTTGATAATTTGTATTTAAAATGAAACTTTTTAAGATTTTGACCATGAAAATGGAAAAAATGAATTTTATTTTATGAAAAATTGTCGTCAAAAATAATTTTGATTGAAAATACTAAGATTTTTTTTTTTTTGGTTGGGTGTGTGTATATATATATAATATAACTTATTAAATAAAAAAGTGTGTGTATATATAATAAAAAGTGCGTGTAAGGTGTGGAAGTTGTCTTGATAAATATATTAGCATCGCAATTTGGCCCCCCCAAACAAAAATTCCTAGCTCCGCCCCTACCACCATCACTAGATATAGAACAGACCACCATGACCTTCCTAGACCATCAAGGACGCCTGAAATAGTGCATGGCAAAAAGGTAGTAGCAGAAATCATTTGAGCAACAGAGTCGGAATTGTATGAAATTTGTAGGCTGAAGGGAAACGGTCTTTTGATCAATAGTCGTCGCTTTGCCACAAGGTGCGCCTTGATTTTGGCGAATTCCTTCATTTAGGCCCAGAAAATAGTAATTTTGCCATTTTTAGTAATTTTTGTTTCCTTAATAACTTTTTACTCAAAAGTCAGAGTAAGGTCCCACTTATCTTAGGACATCCCTTAAGGTCACTTGTTTATGATTTTGCATTTAAATTAATTTTATCATTTTTGGTAAAATTTGGTATTTTACCATCTAATCTTGTGATTAGTGCGAATTAGGGTTTTAGACAGTTTCCTATTCGTCATAGGGCTTTACTTCTTCGGTATTTATATGTTTTGTAGCCTTCAAAGGCAAATCAAATTATTATTAATAAAATTCGAAGTTTTTCTCAAACTTTTCTCTCTGGTGGATTCCAAACCTATCACCTTGTGGATTTAGGGAACCCCTTATGGATTTGAAGTTTGCCACCAAAAACTAATAATTTAATTTTTTGTCCTATCAAAAAGAGTATCGTGTGTGCTTTTTTCAAGCTTTCGTGACATTAGTTGGTATTAAAGCCTTGACTTACCCTAGTTTGATGGCTAACTGACAGGACAGTAACCACCACAATAACGATGACGACAAAGTTGACAACCCAGTCCTCATAGGGCTGAGTTCTATGAGTTTCGTGATGAGACTAAAAAATTTCGTGATAATAGTCAACGGTTTCTTGTAGAAACTTAGCAAGAACTGCATGGGATTCGTGAAGCACTTGCTGCCCTTCTTGCCCAAAACCTTAATCATGATGATGAAGAGTGATGTGATAATCGGGCGTGTGGCCCTCCCCATCATGGTCCAAATCATCGGAATAGGCAACAAGCCTATAACAAGACAACCGTGAGGACAAAGAGTATGCAGAAGAAGTCCTTATAAATTGTTATGGTGTTGTAAGGATAACGGTCAAAATTATTAGGAGCAAAGGGATTATCATATGAAAATAGAATCACATCCTTAATGTTAATGTTTCATTGAGGAGTATTTGGATTGGGTTAGTGAGGTTGAGAAGTTCTTCAATTATATGCCCAGAAGATAAGCAGCTTTGTTTGGTGACATACAAGTTAAAGGGAGTAGTCTCTGCTTAGTAGGATCGTGTTCAATTAAACTGTTCCCGTGAGATAAAGCTTCAGACACGTTCATTGAGGAGAGAGATTATTATTAATAAAAATTCAGACTTTTGTCTATTATTTTCTCTGGTGGATTCTAGACCTTTCACCTTGTAGATTCAAGGTTTACTACTAGAAACTAACAATTTAGTTTTTGTTCCATCAAAGAGAGCATTGTGTGTGCTTTCTTTAGGCTTTGCAACATTGGCTGGTATCAACCCACCTTTGTTGGTCACTCATCGTACATTAGCTTCTCACTCACAGGTATGTTAACTTTTCTTTCTGATTTTGTTTATTTTACCTTTCTGTCTCTTTCTTAATCTATGGCTCTTATTGCTGAATTTTTGCTTTAAGTTTCCTCCCCTTGCCTCCTCAAATTTCTCTCTTGTTTGTTAATTTTTTAAGGTTGTTTGGGTATGTCATTGCTTTTATATATATATATATATATATTGGGTATTTGAGTGCAAAATTGTAGTTGTTTAGGAGCTTTTTGAAGATTGGGTATTAGGTATTTAGGAATTAATGCTTGTGAACTATGAGAAGGGTAATTCTCAATCTCTCTGTTTCTTTACATCACTTGCTCCTTCCTCAAGTTGCAATTCTCCTTCTTGTAAGTTGTATATATAAAAATTCAAGGCAAGAATCTGAAAATATTTATTTAATTGTTTGTTGCAGAAGCTTTTAGAGTTCTAAACCAAAGACTGGCTCTTCCAATTTTAAATGTTATTGAGAGGAGTAAGTGGAGTGTCACCAATTATTTACCANCTTTATTGGAAGACCATTGATTCTAGGATTAGAGACGTTGGTGATTTGATACATTGATTTTGGGATTAGAGAAGGTAATAATAAAGTCTTTCCCTTTTCTTTTCTTTTTTTTTTTTTTTTTTTTTTTTTTGATTCTTTATATATATTTTTTGGAAGTGCTTGAAGCTAATTAGGATATTTAGAAAAATTCCTTATTCTTGTTCTAATCTTGGATCTTGTTTAGGCAATGAATTTTTTAATATTCAACTTGTAGTTTGAATTTGACATTCCACTTGTACCCAAAGATTGATTCTTGTGTTCTAAATTGGCATTGCAGGTGAAAACTAATTAGCATGCTTAAATATTACATTTTTCAGTTTATTAAGTGTTGTAGTTTACTAAGGTTTGTCAACTAGTTCACCATTTTTATTTAATTTTTAGTCTTAAGCATATTAATATGATTACAGTTACTTTGTAATATATGGTATGATGTTGAAAATTGCTTGTGGTGGTTGTTTGAATTGGAGCAAGAGGGTGGCTTGCATGGGGTATAAGGGTGTTAACTTTAACATTGGGAGTACGTTTATTTTTGGTTCATATATGCATGTGAAGTAAAAGAAAGTGATAATGAAAATTGCAGTGTTAGTTTTAACTATATTTTATTTTTATAATGACATGATGTACATACAATTTAACTTATTGTAGTTTCTCCAAAAAAAAGAAAAAAAAAATAACTTATTGTACATTCATATGGACAAGAGTTGGATGGATAAGAAAAGGTTCTCAAGAAAGTACCTGCAAGGAGTTAAGGATTTTATCCAGTTTGCTAAACAAAATGGAATCAAGGTGGATGGGAAAATTTCATGTCCATGTAAAAGGTTTTCAAATGTATATTATTTTGAACCACTAGTTGCAAAAGATCTTTAGTGACCAATGGAATTTGTATTGTTTATGATCCTTAGTTTTGTCCAAGGAAGTCAATACCGTACCGGAAGCTGTACCGGTTTGGCCACCGGTACGATATATTTCGGATACCAGTCAATACCGGTGTACCGTTTCGGGTTTACCGCTATTTTATATATTTAATATATGTGTATATATACACACACACCCACACAAACACATCCACACAAATAAATCAACACAGAGACATACAAATACACCCACCCAATTAATAGTAAAAATAAACTAAATAATAATAAAAAATTAGTTTTTTAAGCCAATGCCAAACAGTAAAAATAGTTAGTTTTTTAAGCCTGCCAAACAAGGAAAATAAGCTAGCCAATACCAATTACCAAACGCAACTTGAGTAAACCCAAAAAAAAAAAGAAAAAAAAAAAAGAAAAGGGGAACGACGTCGTTCCCCTTCCCCTTGAAATCAAATATATCTAATACCCTAACCACTCGAGCATCTGAGTGTTTGGGCCTTTGGGGAGAAAGAAAGATGGGGAAAGAGAGAGACTTAGAGATCGTTAGAGGGAGAGTGAGAGACTGCAAGATCGGACCGTGGGAGAAAGAGAGTTTGAGACAGAGAGAGAAAGCGAGATCGAGACAGAGAGAGAAAGCAAGATCGAAATCGAGATAGAGGGATGTCGAGAGAGGGTGAAGACAGATCGAGAACGAGAAGAGGTTTCCCGGCAGGCTAGCGTCAGCTCCGGCTCCGGCCAAGTGCAACAGCTTTGCGTAAGTTCTGAAAATTTGAGAATTTTTCTTTGGGATTTCTCTATCTTTACTGGTATCCATTTACCGGCCAAAACGGCCGGATTTCGCCGGTACGGCTGGTACGAGGCCGGTATGGCCGGTATTTTTTCCGGTACGAAATAAGGGGGTAATCTGTACCGGTGCACTGGCCGGTACAGTATATTCCGGCGGTACCGGCCGGAATGGTACGAAATTGACTTCCCTGGTTTTGTCACGAGGAGTCTAAATCTATTGCCACATCTAGTAGAGCTAGGAATAGTGAAGTAGAAGAAGATTTGCATGGTGAATGTAATAATATACGCGGGATGTTGCATGAAATGTTCCTTGGGCATAGTCAATTAATAGATGAATATGGTGGTGCAAATGCTCTGGAAAGACCAATTGGGGAAGGTTAAAATGCGTAACAATGTGAAGAAGAACCTAATAAAGATGCTAAAATTTTTATAACTTACTTGAAGATGCTGAGAAACCTTTGTATGAAGGATATTCAAGTACCGAATGGTTATGCCTCAAACATCTCGCGATGTATCCAACTTCAAGAATGCAAGATTATTGGTCTGAAGAGTCATGATACCCATGTACTAATGCAACAATTTCTTCCAATAGCGATACAAGGATCTTTTCCAAAGAAGGTCACATCTACTTTGATTGATTTATCTTGTATTTTTAGGGAACCATTTACCAAAACTTTCCAAGTAAACTGTAAAAGAGCTTGAGCAACTTAAGTATAGAATTGCAGTGACATTATGCAATTTAGAAAGTATCTTCCCTCCCTCATTTTTTACTATTATGGTCTATTTGGTGACTCATATGGTCACTGAAGCGAAAATAGATGGACCAATTCACTACCATTGGATGTACCCAATTGAAAGGTATGGAAATAATGGTTTAAGTATTAGTTTTTATCAACCATTGAGGATGATGTTGTTGATAAATCCTACTATTGGTTTGGAAATAGGTACCTTTTACAGCTAAAGTCATACAATTGCAATAAAGCTCATCCAAAGGGCTCCATTGCAGAAGGATACAAGGGGGAAAAGTGCCTAACATTTTATTCACAGTATTTAGGATCAATTGAAGCATTATTCAGTTGACCCTTAAGAAACATTGAAGATGCTAGGGGTGCAACAATAAATATCAAGCTTGATAATACATCCTGGATACAAGCTCATCACTATGTGCTATTTCAATGCAATGAAATCATGTCATTTCGTTTGTAATTATGATTATGTACATTATGTAAATTACTCAAATTATGTACATTATGTATATCCATAAATTATTAAACAAGTTTTTGGTCTATATATACAAAGAACATAAAATCAATAAGAAGAGAAAAACATCCAAGTCATATAAATGAAACAACTGTAGAGAAGATATATATGGAAAAGTTCGTTCATTGGTTTCTAGACTATGTAAGTGCTCAATTAATTATTATATTAGTAGAAAGAAAATTTGGAGTATTAAGGTCAAACACTAAAATTGTTTCACTCTATTGAAAAACATAGTTCATGAAAATGGATCATGCCACATTAGAGCAACTTCCTGAAAATGTTTAGTGGCTTGCACAAGGTCCAAACCCTGTTGCTAAAAGGTTCAAACGTCATATTGTTAATGGTTACAAATTTTGCACAAAAAATAATTAAGAGTACAAGAAAACCAAAAATAGTGGAGTTTGTGTGACTGTTGAAAGGGAACTGACTATTATGGGGTTTTGACCGATATTATTGAAATTAACTATTTTGATCATATGCAATATGTACTATTCAATAAATGTGATTGAGTCGATATCATTTTGGTTTTGTCTTATTGAATTTTAAAAGTTTGAGTCATATTGGAGATTGATCAATCGATGAACCCTTCATATTAGCATCTCAAGCTTTACAAGTGTTCTATGTGGTTGATGAAGGCATCTCAATTGGGTGGGTTGCTGTTAAAACAAAACCAAGAGACATTTTTGATGATAGTAATGGTGAAACAAGTGAGGATGATGTTGACACATATTGTGAAAATGAGCCATTTAATGTTCCAGTTAAGGACACACTTCAAGAAGTAGCTGAAAATCTCTCTTGGATTAGACACAATGGGGACGATATATGCTATTTTGAGTTTGACGAGGATGTTCATTTGTTGAACTAATGTGCACTTTTATAAATTTGTAAAGTAGTGGTTTCCCATACATTTTCTACTTAGCTTGATGCTACTATTTTATACACATTGGTATTGCTTTTACATTGTTAAAATCTTACATGAAAATAGAGTAGATATGACTAAGAAGAAAAGATGCAATATTGAAGTTGTTGGGGCTACATTTGGTTAGGGTACACCTTGTCAAGTTACATCTAGCTAGTCAAGGTATATCTAATCAAAATACATTGCCCCTACAAGAAGGCTTGCAACAGCTTGATGATATCATAGGTAATGATGAACTGGATGAAGAAGAATTTGTAGCGGTTCAATTGAATGTTAAAGGTATAATGATGTATAGCCATTAATATAACTATTTAGATATTCTAGAAATATTAAACATTAATAATTCTTTTTTTTTTTTAATGTATGTTTACTTAATTTTTTTTGTTCGTTTATTGGTCATAGATGTTTTTGGCATGTGAAGTACACGAGGGGTTACTAGTATGGTTGAAGTATTTAATTTGCCTAGCAATTCTAAATATGTTGTTTAATATAATAATTACCGTCATCCATTAGGAAAAGAGGCAAGTTTACTTGCACGGGCTTTAGGTGTTACTTCTAAAATGCCAAATATGTGTCCATTGAATTATCTTGATTGGCATAAGATGCCAAACCATTACAAACAAGAAAGTTGGAATGTCATTTAGGTAATAATATTTCTTTCTTTACATTTAAACTTTTGTTTAGCAATTTGTAATTTTTACTTGACTTATAAAATACATATTTGAATGCAATCTAAATTTAAATTTCCAAAAGATAATAAGGAAAAAATCAAGAAGAAAACTATTAGTTCATTGTTTGTGTGTTGGAGAGGTTTTATAAATCGCTTAAAACGACAACATGACACCGGCACAAGTAATGGCTAAAGGCAGTGCATCCTTTAATCAATCTTGATCAACTTGCAGTTCTTGTGGAATATTGGGGTTAATAGGATGGAAAGGTATGCCAAATTAATTTGTGCCATTATTGTATGCATGAATTTAATACTATTTTTTTTATTTTGTGAACGTAGGATATGAGTGATAAAAAAAAGGAGTATGCAAAAAAGCTGCACATGCACATAGTGGAGGATAAAAAGTATTGCTTAATATGT
Organism: Quercus suber; assembly: GCF_002906115.3. Taxonomy (NCBI): domain Eukaryota; kingdom Viridiplantae; phylum Streptophyta; class Magnoliopsida; order Fagales; family Fagaceae; genus Quercus; species Quercus suber. The sequence continues at coordinate 180,909 of NW_027069619.1, forward strand.
AGATGAAATGGTAGTAACTTGTGCATTTTTCTATTATGTTCAAATCACTTTTTTAATAAAGATATGCTTAGAGTGGAAAATTACTAACTTATGTAGGAAATGGAAGAGGGGAATCCAAATACCTAGGAAAAAATATATAGAGTTCTTCATTCTAAGAGAGATGAGACACCTATGAGTGTTACAGCTAAGAAGAATATGATATGTAATATATTTTACATAATATAGTTGGAATTCTCTTTGTTACAACTCCATTTTGTGACTTCTAATCCTATACTCATTTTTTTAATAAATTGTTTGTCAGGAAAAAAATGGATGAATTCACAAGCCAACAACCAGAATTCACAAGCCAACAACCAATTTCATTGACTTTCACTTCAAGTGGGAGTATTGCTTGGTCTGGGAATGAAGTTTTTTCTCAAGTATTAGGCAATGAGCGAAATGGCCGAATTCGTGGTTTAGGATTCGGGCTAACTCCTTCTAAATTTGATCAAAGTTCTAGAACCAATGGTTCAAGTTTCAAGGTGAAATCAGAATAAAAGAGATTAAGAGACAAAGAAACAATTAGCAAACTCAAAGAGAAATTAGTGTTTCAAGAACAAAAACTAATGAGTCAAGAGGAAAAGCTTGTAAGTTAAGAACATAAAATTTTGAGTCAAGAGGATGCAAATGCACATCAACAGAAAGATATGACCACATTAAAAGCACAAATGGCCTTATTTGCTCAACAAATGAATAGTCAAGTTATAATTATATTATGCTTTTAAATTTATCTTATGTCATTATCATTTTTATTTTCACCATGTTTTCTGATAGTCATTGTTGAAATTGTGATTATAATCATTACTTTTATGAATGACGTACTATTAATCTTTATATTTGTGATTGTAGGTAAGAAACATCGATAGCAAGTAGCAAGCTTGCATTTAACATGTAGCCAAAAATTATTATTTTTAATGAAGGCATGAATTGAAAAGATTGTACAGTTTATTGTTGAATTTTACAATGTTATCTGTGCTTTGTATAGATAAAACTTGGCGTATTAAGTTATTTGAACAAATGTAACATTTATTTCAATTTAATATTTGGAGTATTGTATTTGAAATTTAATTATTTGATCATGGATGAATATTGGTTTATACAGGAGTATTGTTTTTTATAACTACAATTTGAAAATTTTTGTGTATAGCAGCGTTTAACAAAACACTACAAATATATATCTATTGTAACAATTTTAAAAATGCTGCAACATATATATATATATATAGTAGCGTTTTTTTAAAATGTTGTGACAGATTATTTATTGCAACATGTTTTAGAACCGTTATATTGGATTTTGAATAAATGAATTTAGGGCTTATTAAAGCTTTTTTTTACCGTTGCGATGTAAACACTGCAAAAGTAAAAATTTATTGCAGCGTTTCCAATAAACGTTGAAATAGGGATAATGGGTGTGTTTGGATTGTACTTATTATTGCTGAAACTGAAAACTGAAAATACTGTAGCAAAATAATTTTAAAATATGTAAATAGTGTTGTTGGACCTATTTTTAATATTTTTTATTACATGAACAGTGTATGAACAGTGTGTGAACAGTGCACACACTGTTCATGCACAGATTTTTTGTCTCCCAAAGTCAAAAAATGCGGCCAAAAAAAAAAAAAAAAAAGAGGAAAACGCGTTTGCTGAAACACAAACGCGGAATCCAAACCCCACCAATGTTGCACAACTCTCGCAACGTTTACAAAAGTGTTGCAAGAAAACATTGCAAAACATTTTTCAGCATTTTTCTGGGAGTTTTGCAGCGTTTTATGACTGCTGCAATAAAACCAATTTCCTGTAGTGTAATCTAGGAATGTAGTGACCTCATAGTGTGTATCTTGGAATGCAACATGTTAAGATGGGATGAGAATATAGGGCAAGCTTTCCTTCGAGTTAAACCTCTAACTTCCATATGAGAGGAACATGGTAAAGAAGAATAACTCTAATGAGCTGAAGATAAAATGTGATCGATGACTTATGTGAACATGCAAACTAATATAAAGATTTTTTGAAACAAATATTCGAAATTGACGGTAAATTAGAATTCTAAAAAATTTGTTTTGGACAAACAATAAAAGGCACAATAAACCTAAGCACACAACATTTGTCATATTATTTTTTTTTTTAACAATATACATGATTTGTTCAAATTGGTACATAATAAAATAGTGTAAGTAGTAGACTCGAAAAAAGTGCTGTTACTCTAATCACACAATTGTAAAAAAGATTTTATCTCTTGCATTAATTACACTTAAAGCAGTGGAATCATATAAGTACAAAAAAAATCTAATTTTGATTGGCGATAGAGACAAATTGGGATACAATATAATTCAATTGGATGTAAACATGTTAGCATCTAAACCATACAACTTTATATGAACATACTTCTTACCCTTTACATTTACACGTATATACATTTAAAAAAAATGGTAACTTGAGTTCTTATAATATTTTTAAAAGGTAAGTCCGATAAAGACACTAACAAAATTAATGAGTTTTGATAAATGCATTCACATCTATTACTGTTATTATAGTAATTGCATGTAGTAAAATTCTTAAAATGATAATCATCGTAGTGCTTTATATCACCACAACATCAATAACCTGAATAAATGTCGAAATATGATAATCAATGTTTCTAAAAACCAAATCGTTAAAAGGTTTTTTTTTTTTTTTTTTTTAATAAAGTTCACAGTTAAGGTTGAATTAGAATTTGATCAAAGTTTGAATATTAATGACGTGATAAGTAATTAATTCAAAAATAAATAAGATAAATTTGTAAATAACTAGCAATCTTGACTTGACTCAAAAAATATCTAAGAATGTCCAAATATATATATGACTTGACTAAAAAAAATCTAAGAATGTCCAAATATATATAAATATATATATATATATGTCTTCATTTTGATAAAATGATTTTTTTTTTTTACCATTTATTATAGCGATTAAGTAGACATTTTCTAATAATTTAAATATTTGAGCAAATTTGCAGTTTTGTAGAATCACGGTTAAACTGATTTGTTTGAGCAAGCTAATCTAGTTTAGGGATTGACTTACCTCTAGTACTTTATTAAAATGAATCTCCTTTTGTTTTAATGAAAGACTGTCACATCACCTATTAACTAAATAAAATATGGGGATTAAAACTTATTACCACTTGTCATTGTGTGTGTACATATATATATATATATATATTTTAGAATACTAAATATTTTAACACACACACGAGGAGATGAGAGAATGTCTTAAAGAAACTGACAGTGATGTATATCCAAAAGGGTCTAACTCTTAGATACACAGCACAGACTTTAAACCTCTTTAACTCACACTCATTTTCCAATGTACTTGTCATTGTATATTTAAAACAAAAGGACATGTCCAATTAAAATAGTACTGGAGGTAAGCCAAACTTTCTAGTTTATAACTTGACCATTATAATTTTTGTTTAAATATTGATTGCATTACAACATTTACATCATATATATATAATATATATATATGTAAAGAAAAAGTGATAATCAATAGAACAAGGTTTCTCTCCAAACTAGTTTGGAGATAAACTTTTCAAACTTCTCATATATTTTTTTTTTTTTGTGAATTTTGAAAATCTAAACGTTGAATTTCATGTTCCTTATATTCTTAACATGCACATCAAATTTCGTTCAAATTGGATATTATTTATATTCATCGATAAACTTATTTTTTATACAAATTTTAAATCATAAAAATTTGAAAATTTAACATTTATTTGATGAGATAACAATTAATTTTTGATTTTCTTGAAATTTTAATGCATGAAGAATATAATAAAAACATGCAATCTAAGGTTAGATTTTCAAAATTCACACTCAATATAAAAATATATGAAGAGTTTGTAGAGTTTTTCTTGAAATTAGTTTGGAGAGAAACTTTGTTCTAATCAATATTTGTTGAAATAATAACAATGTGATAGAATTAAAAAGTAAATCTAGACTAGCCTCATCACACATGTTTTGTATGTGCGATGGTTTTTTTTTTTTGTAGTTTGTACATGGAGTGGGAAGCTGTGAGCCATGAGATTGGAGGCTTTTTGTTTTTTAGTAACAGGTGAGGAATTTGTATTGTCTAAGACTCTAGTGGGAAGTTATAGGAAATCTAGTGAGAAGTTGTAAGAAATTTATTTGATATATATTTTTTTAATTTTATTGAATTTCTAATTTTACCTCATTTTAATTTTTTATGAATAGAGATATCTAATTAGATTAAGGGTATTTTTAACAATTTAGATACTGATAATTAACTTTCTAAATCTTCTTAATATATAAAGATAATACAAAATTTCACATAACCTTTTTCACAATTACAAAAATAACATATAATAATTAATGTATAATAAAAGTGTGTTTGTGAGAGTGAAAATAATATTGTATGAAGTTTGTACAAATTCGGTGTAAGAGTCAGTACCTTATCTTCTTGCCATCAATGCTTAGGTTTGAATAGTAGCGAGGACTCATCAGCATTTTTCCGCAAGCCAATGAGTGATTTACCTTCATGATCTTACGCTTTTTTTTTTAAGGAAAAAAAAAAAAAACTCCCTTCACAAAAAAGTTGTAAAATTTGGTGACCAAGAAGAGGGAGACAAGCGTGGCTCAATTTCACATTTTGAGGCCCACTCTAAACCCTAAAACCAATTGGCGCCCTCCAACCAATACTCTCAAAAATTTCCAAATCCCGGGAATTCATTTCCCCCCCCAGATCTTCAATTCATTTCCAATTCCATTCAATTGTGTTTAATCTCTCCCGCCACTCCAACAATAACAAAAACACAAAAGAGGAGGGAAACGAAACGAAATTCAAAAAACATCGTCAAAACTCAAAATCACACTGAGCTCTTATTTTATAGAAAAGAAGAAAAAGAAGATAGAAAAGACAACCCAAACTCAGAAACACATTACTCATCAATAAATATCATCTCTGTTTTCTCTGTGTTTTTTGAAATCACTGAAAACATTTTACTTAAAGTGAAAAAAGAAAAAAGAAGAAAATATGGCCGTTGCTTCTGAAAGCAAAGTAGTCTCCGCAAGGAAGAGGAGGCGTGTAGTAGAAGTAGTTGACGATGAAAATGAAAACGAAGTAGTCGACGCCAGTGAGATTTCCAAAGCGAAGCGGACTTCGTGCCCCGGAGTTCGCGTTAAAGGGAATCGGATCTACGATTCCGAGAACGGGAAGACCTGTCACCAGGTTTTTTTTTTTTTTTTTTACTGTTTGGTTCATGAGAAAATGTGGGAAGTGAGAGAAAGTATTCTTTTAAGTTTAAATTCTGAAACTCATTGGCGTTTTTTTTTTTCCTCAGTTTGCTATTGAAGTTTTTATTTGCCTTTTATTCTGATTTATAAATTTAAACCTGAAAAATGTGTGAAAATGATTGCGTGTGTTTGTTTGGATTTCGGATTCTTGCTTCTGTATTGTTTGGTTGAAGGGAAAATGTGGTAAAAAAGAAAGCATAATTCTGAATCATATTAGCTCTCATATACACAATTCAAAGGGAAGAAAACGTGTTATTGAACTAAGCCTTGTTGATTTGCCAAGCTTATTGGCTTCAATTTCCCTATTGTAATTTGGGAACTTATTTTTGTTTGAAAGTAAGTAAAATTTCTGATTCGTAGTTTGGTATTGTTTGGAAAAAGTGCGTGGGATTTGGAACCAATAGATTTACTTGGCCTTGTAAGTTGTAACATTGACTTGGTAATTGTATGGGACATAATTGCACTGGGAACTTCAAATTTCCGTTTTGGCTCTGTTTGGTCGACAAGAAAAATGTGGGAAACTAATAGAAAGTGAAGTTCTGAATCTTATGGTTTTTTTAATTGTAATTTTATTTAAATTTCCCTATGTTTGTGATGTAAGGGAAAGAAAACATAATTGCTGAATTTTCCATTTTTGTTAAGAATTTTAAGAGATATATATATATATATTCATTAATGATAAAATGATATTTTCCCCCATTTATTATAAAGATCAAGTTGATATTTTCTTGTAAGTTTAAATATTTGATTAAATTTGTAGTTTTGTACATTCGTGTTTTACTTGATTCGACTGACTGATCTAATCTAGTTTAAAACCATGTTCATAATAAATTTTTGTTTAAGTATTAAATGCATGGCAACATTTACATCATTAATTGCTGAATTTTCCATTTTTGTTATGTTTGGTTGGTGAGAAAATGTGGGAAAGGGAAAGAAAGTAAAAATTCCTGAACATTTGTTTGGTATTGTTTGGAAAAAGTCCTGGTTTGGGACTAAGACAATTTGTTGGTTATTAAATTTATTTCCTTCTTGTAATGGAAATAGCCACAATGCAAAGCCTAGGTTTCTGAATTTTATCTGTGGTCAGTTTTCAATCATCATTTATATAGCTAATGACAATTTAAGTTGTTGAATTGTTTGGGGTCAATTTTACTGATTATTTTTTATGTTTTGGGTATAATGTTGAAGTGTCGTCAAAAAACAAGGGACTTTACAGCGCCATGTAAGAACATGAACCTGAACAAGCTTTGTACCATAAATTTCTGTCACAAATGCCTTTTGAACAGGTTAGATTTGGTAATTAACTTCGCTAAAAGTTAATTTTGTGTTATAATTCATGCTGGGGTTTTTGTGTATGCTTTTGGTCAATCTATTTGGGTTCATGTTACTTAGATATGGAGAGAAAGCAGAAGATGTGGCAATGTTGGATGACTGGAAATGTCCCAAGTGCAGAGGAATTTGCAATTGCAGTATCTGCATGTAAGTGTTCCATGATATGTGCTCATAGGTTATTATATTTTGTTATTGTTAGTATTTAGTTAATTCTGATAGACAATTGTTTTTCTAGGAAGAGAAGAGGTCACAAACCCACTGGTCAGCTAGTCATAACAGCCAGGAAAACTGGATATTCATCTGTTTCAGAGATGCTGAATAACAAAGATTCTGACAATTTGGTTCATGAGAAGGTTGTTGAAAACATTGGTATTTCACCAAAAAAGCCTGTTGCTTCAAACAAGGTTTCTTAGTGTTTTTCTTTGTGCCTTGCAGCAGCATTTTAGTTTTTGGTGTGTTTATCTGATGAGGTTTGTTTTCCTCTGCAGGAGCCTGAAGCCGTTTCACCAAGGATACAGGGTAAGGAAAATTCTTTTGATGGAAAGACTGATGCTAACTTGAATTCTCAGATATCAACACCAAACACTGTTGAAAAGAAGTCAAAGAAAACAAAGCGGGAGGAATTGAAGGAAATATCTAATGGTAGCATTAATGATGATGCTCACCCAAAGAAAAGTAGCCCAAAAAAGCCAAAAGTGTCAGAGGTCTCTAAAAAAGAAGCTAAAACAAATGGAAAGGACAATGGTGTCATCTCTAAGAAAAATAATTCCAAGACACATGTTTCAAAGGATAAAAAAGAAGAGAAGGATGGTAGAACTCAGAAAGATGAAGGAGCTTCAAGTGCTGTGGGGAACGACAAAGCCAGGGTTAATCCCAAGAAAGTCCCTGGGTCATGTAAAGTTGATAATTGTACCATAATTCTTGAGAACAAAGAATATGAAGTCAATATTCCTTTGCCTCAGGGTGCCAGCTTAGTGACTGTAGCTGACATTGATTTACCTCCAGAAGATGTTGGACATGCTTTGCAATTTTTAGAATTTTGTGCTTCTTTTGGAAAGGTAAGTTAAACTTGTCTTTTTTAAAACATTAGACTGAAATGCAAATCCTTGAATCTTATAAAATACTGTGGTATCTTTGCTTGTGAATGTGGGACCATTATTAATTGTGAGCACTTGAAAATTTTAGCATTGATTATTAGTAATTGTAAGTTATGAGCGCACTTGAAAAATTTAGCGTAGATTGTTAGTGATTGTAAGTTATGAACATCCTTCCAAATTTGAGTCATCCTGTTGTTCGTGGTTGTCACAAATTTCCATTTTAATGTCAATTTATTAAATGGGATATGTTCGGGTGCAAAGATATCCTAATAAGATTCCTCTTCTACCTGCTTCCACACCCTAAAATGAATGTTTCTGGTAGGTTGGAGTTTGATTTCTTTGTATTGTTTGTCCAATCTTACAAGTACATGTTTTAATGCTTCTGTTTTGAACATATGGTTTCACCCTTCACATTGTTTTTAGGGTGGGTGAGGTGTTCTTTAAGTAACTCATTTGCAACAACAACCCCAAAAAAAAAAAAAAAAAATCTTATATTAAACTTTCTTTGCTTTCTTGTTAATAGGTTATTGATGTGAGAAAAGGACAAGCTGAATCTTTACTTCGGGAATTAAGATATGGACGACGTGGAAGGCGATCACAATATTCAATGAATGTTCAATTTCATATCCAGCTCTTATCTTTGATACAAAAAGATGTGGGAGAAGAGTATGAATTTTGCTCTATTATGTCTAAAGCTTTTTCTTTCCCCTTTAAACAATTTTGAGGAATTAGTTGATTATTGATGTGGGTTTTCTGTTTAGGCCTCTTTTATCAAGTCCAATGAATGGAAGAGAGTCATGGTGCCAAGCTCTAGGGAAATTCATCTCTGAATCGCCATCTGTATTGAATGAGTTGCTCTCAGATAGTTTCAATGGAGGTGTTGATGAATATGACAAGCTAGATTTCTCTATGAAACTTAGAATCTTAAATTTTCTTTGTGATAAGGCTCTAGGCACTGTGTAAGCAAAATGTATTTAATGGAAAATTATATTTTTAATCACTTTTTTCAATATTTTAAGAGTATAACTTATTATTTCTTTAATTTACTACTAGAAAATTGAGGAGTTGGATTGATGATCAAAATTCAAAAGTTGTTGGAAAAGAGAAGGAAGCAAAAGAAAAGCTTCTTGCAGCAAAGGATAAGGTAAGAAAATTGATAAGGCAATGTGTCTTTTAGAGCTACAAATTATGTTCTCTAGGTCATTTCTAATTTGAAACTGATATTTTCATGTAGGAGAAACATCTAAAGAAGAAGTTGCAGGATGAGGTGGCCAAAGCAATTATTGCAAAAAGTGGTGCTCTTTCAATTGCAGAGCATGATGCTATTGTTTCACAAATAAAAAGTGAGGCAGCTCAGGCTCATGCTGAGAGGCTTGATGCAATGGGCATGGTATCTAAGAGTAAGTTGTTTTTAAATTTTAGAGCTTAATATTAAGCTGTGCTAGATACTTTCCCCGGTTTCTAAATACAAATATTAGCAGGGAGTCATTTTACCTATGGAGATTCAATGCTTTAAAATCTAGAGATGGTACTTTTCAATGTGTATCCACAGGTTTGCTGTGTTGAAATTATGCATCTTTCTAATAGTTTGTTAGTTGTTGAGAATCTAATTGTTTAATTTAAATTTTGGTACTAAAATGATTTTTGACAGTTTTCAAGTCAATAAATATAAAGAAAAGAAAAGACAAGTGAATGGCTAATGCAAAATTGTCTTTGGCATGTGATATTTGAAAAGTAGGCATGAATTTTGATGTTTTTCCTCGAGAAAAGTAGAAGCAGAATACTAAAGATCAGGAAATCATCTTTTTGAACCTCCAGTTTAAGGAAGTTGCTGGCAGTATAGTGTATGGCCATATAATGTACTTGTATGAAACATGAAGCCAACAGACGGGTGGACTCAACAAATTTAACCTGAAATCTGTCTTATTTTCAATTATGTTGGTATGGTTATTGCTTTAGTAATTATAGAGTTGTGTGGACCTCTTTCTTATATATTTGTGTGTATATGTATATTCTAGGCAAGCAAAAATCTGATGCTATTAGAACAGAGGCTATCTTTTTGGATGTTGATGGTCGTGCATTTTGGAAATTGAAAGGCTATACTGGTGAAGATGTTATTTTACTTCAAGGTTTGTTTGACTTCAAAAGTTTTAATATAGTTTATAGAGGATCCAATTAAAAAAATATGCATATTCACAACAAAATTAGGGGTGTTTATTATTAAAGAACTATGTCAAAACCCAAACATATATGCACAGAGAAAATCAGAACCATCTGAGACTATGTACTATGACATTGATGTACACACTATTATATGACCTTGCAATTGGCAATGATAATTATACACTGCACATTATCTAAGAATTACCATGTTTCGTTGTTCAGATACGGGGACCTGGGATGCAGTTGCATCTGATGAAAAATGGTTTGTGTATGGTGCTGAACAGAAACAAGCAATTGAGAAATACATTTCTTTCTCAAGGTGTGCATTTTTCATTTCTAGTATCAATGAATTGTTTCAATATGGTTGAACCTTTTGTTTTATCAAAACTCTATTTGAGGATTTCGGTTCTTTCTGTCTCTATCATCAGAATTCAGAAGGTATTTATGAATCAAAGTCATCAACAAAAGGAAGGAATTAGTAACTGGAAATCCTGCAACATAACTCTTTAGTTGAAACAACAATTCACCTTTTGTTTTGGCAGGTGTCACCTTTCATTTCATGATTCATCAACTATATATGGCTGTGAAACTCTTCTTCATTAAGTCTCAACTGTAGGAAGCTTTTAGAGAATTGGTAGCATATTGAAGTGGCTAATAAGATTTGTGGATAGGGTTTTCCAAAATTTTTTTATGTTTGGTGGTGATTTCAAACAACCCTTAGGCTTCACAACCCTGTTTTAGGTGGTGAGGCCTAGGCTGTCTGCATCAATTTGCCAAGTACAACTAATCCCTATCTAAGAACGTGAAATTTAATCCCTATCACAACTCAAACTATACAAATAAAAACTTAAAGTATAAAATTATCCAATGAAAATCCAAAATAAAATATTGAAATAATTTCTGGCTGTGCTCTTGCATCAAGAAAGTTTGAGACCTGGACTGCACTATGGTGTGTTCCTTGTATTCTCTACATTAGTCAATAGCAGATCAGGCCAGATGTCTAGGATTTCCTTTTAGGTTCTAAAAAATTAGCTTATTCGAAGAAGTCCAAATTACCCACACTACCAGCAGGAATTTTTCTAGCATCTCATCATCTTTTTTAATCATAACCAGCCAAACTAGTCTGGAGAACCTTTTTCATCTTTTTACTAGCACTCTTTGATCTATATCTTTAATGCATTGACTCAATTGAAGTAATTTGCTTTCATTTCCCTTGTTAAAACAAATTTATAAATATTAGTTTTTTTTTTTCCTTTGTCTTTAACTTGCTATCTAATTCATCATGAGTCTTAAATCTAGCCTCTTGATGACCATATTTATTTCCCTGTTCACTATTTTATAATTTCTTAAGTGGTTTTGTCTTTACATTTGGGTAGGCTTTTATAACTTTATTTAACCTAGCTGTTGATTGAACCTCCTTATTCCACCATTAAGTCTTCCTAGTTAATTGTTCACATCTTTTAGATTCTCCCAAAACTTTCCTATCCACTCTTTTAAAATAAAACTAATTATTTCATTTTAATCTTATCAACATTTTTGTTTATCTTTAGACATAACTTGTCTTTCTCCCTTCAAACTCATCTCTTAATTCTTGGGTTTCTTTGTTTTATATCCCTTCTTTTCCACCTTCTAATACAAATTACTAGTGTCACCAACCTATGTCGAGGGTTATGTTCTCTCTTGGTATTTACCTTACATTATTTTATTATTATTTTTTTTATATTTACTATTAAAAATTTAGGTAACACTAAAATTTATTTGATTACTGTTTGTCTCACTTTTGAATATAATTAAGTGTGAATTTATTTTCTTGAACCAAGTGTTCATTACTATCAAGTTTTTATGTTGTTGCAAGTGTAGAATAGCATCTCTGGATTCATTCCTTATTGCATATCCTTGGCCTTCATGAGCTCTTTCAAAACTTTCACTCTTTTCCAACATGACCATTTAGGTCTCCTTCAATCAAAATCTTTTTCCTGTATGTTACCCCTTGAATCAATGTATCTATGTCTTTCCAAAAATCTTGTTTAATGCATTCTTCCAACCCTATTTTAGGAGTGTATGTACTATGTTAACTGTTTCTTCTACTAAAACGAGATTTATTATCAAAATTCTATCAACTGTCCAAATATCAAATTCCTTTTTTAAGACTTTTATTTATGATTATCTCTACCCTATTTTCATTTTTTGTATTTTTTTGTACGCTATAATGTATATCAAGTATATTCAGTTTCTCTAGTTTTGTCATTTACTCACTTAGTCTCTTAGTCTCTTGGTAGATTTCGTTTTTTCTCCTCCTAATCATTGTATCCATTACTTCCATTAGTTTTCTTGTAGATCATATATTCTAGGTGCCCATATGAATTTCATCTTTCTAGAGTAACTTTACTTGCACTGGATCATAATAGTTTGAGAACTCTTGCCCATTTCTCATGACACCCAAAATTCCAATGTAGTGCATTGCTTATAAGGAATGCCTTAGCTAATATTTGCTTACTTTTCATTGCATCTGGGTCCGATACAATGAGTTGCAAAGCATGAATATTGCTTGTCAGAAGAAGAGTGCAAGATTGCCAGGTTCTTTTTTGTTTACTGTACCTAAAATAGCTCCTGCAAAATTTACAGGAAGACAGAAGATATATATATATATATATATTTTTTTTTTTCCCAAAAAACATAATTACTATTATTTTTTCTTACCATCATGCTAACGAATGGAATTTTAAGCCATGGGCTCACACCATATGTAGAAGAACTTAGATGGATGTGAAAAAGACAACATATAACCCTCACTGCCCTTACCAATCATTTTATTGTGTTCAAGTAATAGGTTTAAGGTATTTAGGAAAAACTAATTCTATTATGAAAACAGGAGTAGACCCAGACATCTTGAGTTTGATCCCTATTAAGAGTTTTCTTGGATTACCTGATACATGGTTATGATGGGTGGGATTGTATACCCATGGTTTACTCTTTAGTACTGGGTCCAAAGGGCTTTGCCTTGGTGAGGTTCCCTGGCCAAAAAAAAATCTATTATGAAAATGGGTTTGAGACTGGTTTATATGATAGAGCTAGGTACATAAGCAGATCATAAAATGAAACTATGGATTTGGATATTTGGATCTAAAGTCATTGGGATCAATCAATTACAGTCAATGTCTTTTATGCAATGGCTTACCTACCTATCTGCATCAGGGTTATTTTTTATTTTATAAAGAGGGTAAATTCTAGCTGAAATGCTGTGCTGGAGCTTTTGAATTCCTCAGTCATAGTATGAAAGGGTCATTACATAGTGTTGGTCCTACTTAAGGGTTTCTAGGTCCTAGTATCAATTACAAGTTTAATAAAAGTATCTACTGTTGATTTTTGTGTGGATTTACGGGTTTGTAATGATAAAAAAAACAGATCGAAAGTACCTTTTTGTATGAAGCAAAATTATCTACGTGCATCTCTTTTTTCTTTTCTTTTTTCCTTTCTTTATTTGTGATTTATGGTACTGTTCTTGTTTGGCTATTTATGTGTTTCTTCATTTTAATGTCTCTTGTGCCTTGCTAGCAGGGTCAAAAGGGAAAGGAATCAAAATGTTGCTCACACTGTTCCAAGGGGAAGTAATGTAGCAAACATCTAATCTTGGATATTTTGCAAACGCATTACCATTAGAATTGAGGTAACATGACATAAACCTTCTCACTGTTGTGATGATATACTTTAGGTGCTTGGTTGCAAGAAGGTTTTGTTAAATTATGATGAAAAGGTTCAAAGTTAAATTTGATTGGTTTGATGCAAGCAAGGCCTTTTCAGTTGCAGAGCTTACTTGATGGTGGACCTTGTATAAATGGGTTGGAAAACCCTATGCTGAAATATGGCCCATAGAGAATAGGACAAGTAATAACACTCTTTTAAGTTATATATTTCAATCAAATTTTAAGAATTCTTTTTTATTGGGTCTTGATTCTTGAAGCCAATTGGATGCCTACGTTTTTTACAGCCTGAGAATTTGGATCATCCAAATGTGAGCTTCAGTGTATTTTTATTGCCAGCCAGACTGCCAGAGCCAGCTTTTTAGTTCCAAGTTTGAGAATATATGTAGCATTAAGGAAAATGAATTAGAAACTATAAATTGGCTTCTGTTTGTTCTAGAGTTTTTCAAGGACATGTTAACAGGGAATGCTTTAGTACCTACAGTACCTTTTATATCTCTGAATTAATAAGTTCTTTGAATTAAAAACAGAATTGAACTCGAGACTTACCATTTTTTTCTCCTTTTCGATAGAGCAGGTAGCAAAGAAGAAAGTGCGGGATTTGATTTCTGCTGTACTTTGAATGAATTCTTTTGCTTTCATTTTTTGAAGACATGTGTAAATGTAAAGGGAAGGGGATTACGTTAATATTAAGTTGCAGGGTTTAGACGATGATTTGCTAACATGTGTTACATCTGGCTGTACTGTAATCCAATGTGTCTACTAGTAAAAACTAGATTTCTTTTGTATTTGTATGACAACAGTGCTTTCCACTGAAGTACTGATTATCCTAAACTATTTCTAGAAATCTGATGTATCGTCAATTTTGAATTTGGTTTGATAAATGTTTTGTCAAACAAGCAAATTATTGCATGTTAATAGAAGTTTTCTTTGGGGGTTTAGTTGTAAAGGCATCTTTGTGATTCTTTATGTAATTTCTCCTCTTCCCTTTAATTACTTATAAAAAAAGTTTCTTAGGCCTTTTTTGTGTGGAGAATTTGAAAGTTACAATAGAGGAGGGCCCAAGGGGAGATTTGAACCTTGGATTTAGGAGGTAATAGTTGAGTAATAAGAATTTTGGCAATTTCAAAATACTTTTACAACAAATTTTAAGTGATAAGTTGTTATTGGTTGTTATGGATGGGTAAAATCTCCTTTAATATTAAGTTCCAAATTAACAAATGGTTTAAAGCTAGTAAAATTTAAAAGCAAGTCTTAAAATTTTTATTTAATTATTATTATTATTTTTTTTTTCTTTTAGAAATAATTTAAAAACTAGGTCTAAAATATCTTAAAGTGAGCTATTTAAAAATATTTAGTAACAAATTGGTTATATCATTTTGCTAATTCTTTTCGTTTGAAATTTTATTTTTGAAGTATTTGAAGGAAAAAAAAAAGTAATTAAGAATTTTAGACTTCACATACTAAGTTATTATTATTATTTTTTAATTAATTACTTTAAAATGGATTTACACCAAAGCGGTTATGAAAGTTGTGTAAAAATCTTTAGCAATTTAACTATACCAGGGACATTTAAAAATTTACATGACTCATCATTGTACACTTTTGATGTGGTGATCATTCTACAAGTATAAGTGTTTGTGAAGTATGGAGGGCAAGAGCTGAGATTCAAGTTTTTAAAAGAGAGTTTCACAGACATATACACTTATATTATGCTAAAATAAAATTTTTATTTGTATTCATTAAAAAAAAAAAAAAAAACTTCATGACTCGTTACCGAATGAAAAGTATAAATTTTGTCGTATTATGAATAATTAGAAGATTAATATTTGTTTTCCTTAAAAAAAGAAAAAAAGTTAAAGAAAGAAGATTAATATTTGTTTAAATGTTAACAAAAATGACAAATGAAAACACTCACCTGGCTAGAATTATAGGAATTCTACAGCAAAGCAACTTTAATACTGATTGGTTTGTAAAATATGGGTTAGATTTTATTTTAATCTCATACATCTAACAAGTAAGGAAGCGTACCCTCTCTTTAATAACAGAGTAATGGGCTTAGTTAGGAAGTGTCTCCCTCCATATTTTTGGAAATTATAAAATTTATTAAAAATAGAATATGATTTAAATCTCTCCCTCTAGTAAGGATTAAGGATGTTAAAATGGTGGAGAAAATATGAAGACACGTCACCAGAAATTTGGCGGTTGAGAGAAGCGCAAACTGATTTTACTATAGTCCTCAAAAACTGTATCCATCCTCTTCTTCTTTAAAAAAAAGAAACACTGTTTCTCTCTGTGAGACTGAGACACAGTTATAGACAAAGATGAAAGCAATATCAGCTTTAGCTAGAGGAGGAGGAGGAGGAGGAGACCCTGTCCTCTGTTCTCACAACCATCACTTCACTCTCTGCAACCGCCTCTCTTTCTCACCACCTATTCCTAATCCTACACCCAACCTCACACGATCCAGACCTCCCAGCATCATCACTTTCTTCAAACCCATTCCTCCCAAAACGCACCGTTTCGTCCTCAAAGCGGCTGAGTCAACTCAGCCTGCCTCGCTCTCCTCCTCCTCCACCACTTCCGCCGATAAAACCATCGTCTCCGACGAGGAATTCTCCCTCGCTAAGGTACCTTTCCCACCTGCCCCCCTTTTTTCATTTTATTTTTTGCTCTTATTTAGAAATTTTGATAATATTGTATATTCTATGTTTTTGAGCTGTGTTTGTGTGTGTATGTAATTGTATTAGAATTTAGAAATACAATCATTACTTTATATGAAATTATAGTAATTTCTTTATAATCTTGGAAAATTAAGAAAGTTGTGCTTTTTTTTTTTTTTTTTTTTTTGCAGGTTTCATTTGGTGTTATTGGCCTAGGTGTTGGGGTTTCACTCTTGTCGTGAGTATTTAATCTCAAACTAAATGCTTTTTTTATAATATATATATATATATATATTGTTACTAAATTTTCATGCACCATGACTAATATACATTTAACACACCGTCGGATTAACATGAAATTTGAAATGTGCATTAAGAAGAACTTGAATGCATAATCCAACAATAAAATTTTAAAAATATTAATCTAATTAGAAGTTATTGAGTGTTGTAACATTAAGAAATAGTTACATGAGGTATAACTTGACTCTGACTCTGTCCCTTTACATATAAAACTTTCTGGTATATATTGGATTGCTCTAATTTTATATATTGGTTGGTTGGTAATCTATAGGTATGGTTTTGGGGCCTATTTTAATATCCTCCCAGGATCTGAATGGTCAGCAATAATGCTAACATATGGCTTCCCTCTCGCAATCATTGGAATGGCTCTCAAGGTAAATACATTTGTGTGTAATGGGGATTTTTATGATTGGCATTTGTCATTGCTTACTCTAACGTTTCAAATAATGTTGTAAGACTTAATGTGGCACATTAGTTGCGTTCTTTTATTTCAGTTTGTATTAGCATTGAACTGTCGACCTACCACTAAGGCTTAAGTCATTGTTGTATTAGCATTGAACTGGAGTGATAATTTGGTCATGTATTTCCATGTCTTGGTGATATTGTCTTGTGTTGTCTACATGTGTTAAGTCCAGCCCATTATAGGAGAAGTTTAGAGATTTCTTTATTGGTTTTGGAATCACACATCAGCTAGAAGAATAAAAATGAGATACACTAATCCTATTAAAAGTGATTGTTCCGCATTGAAAAGTAAATAAGTAAGGAGGTGTGACAGTCCCTATAAATAGAGTGGTGGTGTAGATTTGTCGTGTGTGTGAGAGAGAGTTAGAAGCAGAGCTTTGTCTTGAGAAAGAGTTAAAGACTAAGCTTTGTCTTGTGAAAGAGTAAAGAATAAGCTTTCTCTAGTGTGTTAGCATGAGGGAATTTTTTGGGTGTATTGGGATTTAGAATTAGTTTTTTTTGGAGAGTTAGTGAGACTTTGTGAGCATGGTTGTAATCCATATTGTTGATTGTGGATTTAGGCATAGACTTTTGCCTAACCATGTTAATTGTTGTCTGTTGTGGTGCTTGCTATTTTATTTTTTTGCTTGTTTTTTACAATGTGAATTGAAACATATTTAGGTCCGACTTTAGTCTATTTTAATGTAGGGGATTGATTACTTTTACTTCTTGGTGTACTTCCAGTAAAATCAAAATGCCACTTTGGGTTCCTAAATTTTTGTCTAAATTTTCATTCAAATGAATTAACATTTATAGGAGATGCTAAAATTGGTTGTAGATTGGCACGTGAAGGGAAAACAAAAAGGAAGAAGAACCTGCTGCTGTTGAAGCAGTGTTGGTAAAAGCATATGAAATCCCCAGTGCTTTTTGCCTCTAAAGCGAGTGCAGTTTTGGGAGCTTTTCCATTAAGCTGAAAGCGTGCTTTAAGATTTTTTAAAATGAACCAAATATGAATTATAGCCATCTGATCTTAATACTATTGAAATGAACTAATGATTTCGTATATGAAAGTCAATTTCATGTATGCTACCATACACTTAAGGCCACCCACCTCCACCTTTACACATGTTCCCTTGAATTTTCTGTTTGGTACCAAAACTGCTATGTCTTGAAACTCCTAGTTCATTCATGAAAAAAAAGAAAGTATGATTTAATTCATTTGTGATAATTGTTTAGTTACTTTAGTAGTTGATGTTGAACATAAAATGAATTGTGCACTTAGACTTATATTGATTAATACTCATTACGTGAATAAGTAATAAAGAGAATGGTATAAATTTTTATATTTNAATCTCAAACTAAATGCTTTTTTATAATATATATATATATATATATTGTTACTAAATTTTCATGCACCATGACTAATATACATTTAACACACCGTCGGATTAACATGAAATTTGAAATGTGCATTAAGAAGAACTTGAATGCATAATCCAACAATAAAATTTTAAAAATATTAATCTAATTAGAAGTTATTGAGTGTTGTAACATTAAGAAATAGTTACATGAGGTATAACTTGACTCTGACTCTGTCCCTTTACATATAAAACTTTCTGGTATATATTGGATTGCTCTAATTTTATATATTGGTTGGTTGGTAATCTATAGGTATGGTTTTGGGGCCTATTTTAATATCCTCCCAGGATCTGAATGGTCAGCAATAATGCTAACATATGGCTTCCCTCTCGCAATCATTGGAATGGCTCTCAAGGTAAATACATTTGTGTGTAATGGGGATTTTTATGATTGGCATTTGTCATTGCTTACTCTAACGTTTCAAATAATGTTGTAAGACTTAATGTGGCACATTAGTTGCGTTCTTTTATTTCAGTTTGTATTAGCATTGAACTGTCGACCTACCACTAAGGCTTAAGTCATTGTTGTATTAGCATTGAACTGGAGTGATAATTTGGTCATGTATTCCATGTCTTGGTGATATTGTCTTGTGTTGTCTACATGTGTTAAGTCCAGCCCATTATAGGAGAAGTTTAGAGATTTCTTTATTGGTTTTGGAATCACACATCAGCTAGAAGAATAAAAATGAGATACACATAATCCTATAAAGTGATTGTTCCGCATTGAAAAGTAAATAAGTAAGGAGGTGTGACAGTCCCTATAAATAGAGTGGTGGTGTAGATTTGTCGTGTGTGTGAGAGAGAGTTAGAAGCAGAGCTTTGTCTTGAGAAAGAGTTAAAGACTAAGCTTTGTCTTGTGAAAGAGTAAAGAATAAGCTTTCTCTAGTGTGTTAGCATGAGGGAATTTTTTGGGTGTATTGGGATTTAGAATTAGTTTTTTTTGGAGAGTTAGTGAGACTTTGTGAGCATGGTTGTAATCCATATTGTTGATTGTGGATTTAGGCATAGACTTTTGCCTAACCATGTTAATTGTTGTCTGTTGTGTGTGTTGCTTTTTATTTTTTTGCTTGTTTTTTACAATGTGAATTGAAACATATTTAGGTCCGACTTTAGTCTATTTTAATGTAGGGGATTGATTACTTTTACTTCTTGGTGTACTTCCAGTAAAATCAAAATGCCACTTTGGGTTCCTAAATTTTTGTCTAAATTTTCATTCAAATGAATTAACATTTATAGGAGATGCTAAAATTGGTTGTAGATTGGCACGTGAAGGGAAAACAAAAAGGAAGAAGAACCTGCTGCTGTTGAAGCAGTGTTGGTAAAAGCATATGAAATCCCCAGTGCTTTTTGCCTCTAAAGCGAGTGCAGTTTTGGGAGCTTTTCCATTAAGCTGAAAGCGTGCTTTAAGATTTTTTAAAATGAACCAAATATGAATTATAGCCATCTGATCTTAATACTATTGAAATGAACTAATGATTTCGTATATGAAAGTCAATTTCATGTATGCTACCATACACTTAAGGCCACCCACCTCCACCTTTACACATGTTCCCTTGAATTTTCTGTTTGGTACCAAAACTGCTATGTCTTGAAACTCCTAGTTCATTCATGAAAAAAAAGAAAGTATGATTTAATTCATTTGTGATAATTGTTTAGTTACTTTAGTAGTTGATGTTGAACATAAAATGAATTGTGCACTTAGACTTATATTGATTAATACTCATTACGTGAATAAGTAATTAAGAGAATGGTATAAATTTTTATATTTCAACTTATATAATTATTTGATCATTGATTGTTGTATTGCTCATTAATAATTATTTTCAAATTTATCACATTATATTTTTAAAAATGTGTGACTCACTTCAATCAGGTGTTCACTTGCTCTTTGTGCCTAGGCTTCAAGAGGCCTTTGCGCTTAAGTGCAGCTTGCGCTTTTATCAACACTGTGTTGAAGTTATTTAACTACTTACTTATGTTGCATATTCTAATGTTCCCACTTGAATTTACCTTCATTGTATGGTTTACACTTCATATCTCCCAAAGAAAAATGAATAGGAAAAATTCTTGTGGGTATGTTGGAATTTCTTTTTGGAATGACATTATGATCATGTCTTATTTGTTAAAATTTCTACGATGTCTTTCTTTTGCATCATAAAATAGCCTTTTGACCATTTTGCAGTATGCGGAACTCAAACCAGTGCCATGCTTGACTTATTCTGAAGCTCAAAAGTTGAGAGAAACATGTGCCACTCCAATTCTTAAACAGGTACTTTAAATTGATCAACTCACTTCCTAGCTTATGCAGAATCTTAGCAAATAGTGTTCCTCAAAATATTCTTTCATAGTTTGTAACTGTTATTTTAGTTTAGAATCGAATAATGTCATGAACATTTAAGATCAATTAAAAGCTTATCTTGCTGGTTCTTTTTGTATGCTGCATAACACCATTGTTTTGATTTTTTTTTCTTGGGGATTGGGGGAGGGGGGGGGGGGGTTGGGGGGCGCTGGCTTTTGAAAGCTTCCTGTTTTTTTTTTTTTTTTTTTTTTTTTTTTTTTTTTTTTTTTTTTTCTCTATTTAATTATGACCTCCACATGTTGTGCTATTGCTGACTTTGAAGGGATTGAAACAAGAACGGGAAGAAAGGGATCTTCATTACAATGTTTTACATATTAGGAGCTTAAAATATGTCATCGTGGGAAGTACTCATTTTGAATACCCCAAAATCGACTTTGAGCACTCAATTTTAAATGAACAGCACCACTACTCTTATCCAATTTTGTTCAAGTCTCATAATTAAACATGTTTGATCACGTGCTGACTATTCACTGTCTGACTAGATGGAATGTATGTTCCAATCACTTGTATTCTCATCTCAAAAGAGAATAGAAAAAACCATATTTTCATACAATATCTTAATTGAATTGGATGTAATGATTCTCTATCTAAATGTCTCAAAATCCAGCAACAATCTAATCTGTTCTATAGAGATTTGGACTAGAATTGACAAACAACTAGTAGCAATATTATTTTTTATTAATGTTGAATAGAAATAAAAAATGGGCCATAAATCTGATTGACTCTATCCAAATAATTTTATGTATGGCATGACTTTTTTTGTGTGTGCATATTTAATAGGTCAGGAATGACGTTATAAGATATCGCTATGGGGATGAGCAGCATTTGGATGAGGCATTGAAACGGATTTTCCAATATGGTCAAGTATATCATCCAACATTCTGTTATACTACATGATACATAATGTGTTTCTGAATAATTCTGTCAAGTTTACAATGATTCTTAAAAAAATTCTGATGCATAAAACTTCTTGCTCGAATGTCGACTGAATTGATAAACTACTGAGGCCATTTTTCTCTCCTGTAGTCCTGTGTTCTTCAAGCTTTAAATTATAAATATATAACTCTTTGTTCTTGCCTGAATCTTAAAGAGAAAGCAAAAGAGTTTAATGTTGTTGTCAATCCTGCTTTTCACTGGCTTATCTTTGTAAAATGAGACTACAAAATTTTAGATAAGATGAAAAACTTCATATAGTATGTTTCAGTAAGAAATGATAATGGGGAAAAATTATAGGAAAAGAATTATCTGGTTCTTCATTTGATGAAGCGTTTGAATAGCTTTCTGTAAACATTGTGATTTGTTTTGGCTTCTTTATAAATCAAAACTGTAAAAGCTCTTGGCACTTAAAATCAACTTTCCTACACATGATAGTGGAGGGAGAAAATAAGAATTCTGAGTAAGGATTTTAGCTACTCACAATTAAATGAGTCACATCTGAAGAAACCATGACCAGAAAGGGAGAACTGCCATTGTGAAAGAAAATCCAACAAATATTGAACAGTATTTGTAATACATCTTCATGCTGTGATTCTTTTTTTTTTTTTTATAAGTGGTTCCTTCTGGTATAAACTAGTAAGTTGTTTGTGCGATGCACAAATAATTTAGTGATATTTTATTTAAGACAGTTTTGGAGAGTGTTGTATATATATTATAAAGAAAAAGTAAATTAAAATTAGAGTAAAGAAAAATATCCATTTTGAGATATTAAAAGTTATTTTAATAACTTCACTACACATTTGTAACCTTCTCAAGGTAAGATTTTTTTATTTAAAAAAAAATAATGAAACCAAAAATAAATGCAAAGAGTAACAGAACTATGAAAATCAATTAATTTGTGTTGTGTTCACCAATTGCATACCATGAAATAAAAGTATACCCAACTCTCTCACCATTTTCCACACATTGATAGTGCGACATTAAGACACGGTGTGGGAATGTGTGTATATATGTCTTATAGATGATTTAAAACCATGGTAGAATATGGCTTTACATTGCGCATCAATGGCTTGATGGTGGTGGTAGGCTAGTATGATGGAGGTAGCGGCCCCTTAGATTCCTCCTTCTCTCTCTTACAAATGCCTTGTTAATCTCGGGTCTTTTATTTTGGTAATAGTGAAATAGTGTGTTTCATTTAACAATCCACAACATTTTCGTCTCTCCATCTCTCCATAGGGCCTTATCTAATTAGTCCTTATTTTTTATTTTTTTATTTAATACTAAAACGGTGGGTATGCTAAAAGACATGAATAAGAGAGAAATGTGTGGTGTAAGCCCAAGCTATTGAGAGATTAATGAGATAATAGTAAAAATAAGTTAATGTGAACTTTTGGGTAATAGTAAAAAAATAAACTTAATAAAAAGAGGTAAAAAAAAAAAGACTAAATGCAAAATTAAAGCGCCACATGGCAGGACCTCATGTACTTCCGCATGAGGTCTCTGCTTATATATATATATATATATGTATATAAAATATATTGATATTGATTGATTAGTTCTTTACATACTGTGAATTGTGAATTTGAGCTATATCATAAGTCCCTTGAGAATATCGACATTTGCTACCATCTGTTGTACTAGATATGGTAGCAGCTGGGAGTTTCACAAATATGAGCAAGAAATGGGTGCATAATATATAGCATTCAGGTGGAATTGTAAGAACGTCAAAGAATCATGAAACTAGTCCAGTGTCATATTACAACTGTAGTCCTTATAATGCTTGGCAATAAGAAGTAATTGTATGGCATGTTTTTGCTCATTTTCTATCATGCTTCTGTGTTCTGGATCTATAAAATTTATTTAAGTAGTTGTATTCCTAATTATTGGAAGCACTATTGCCCAATCTAGTTTGGTTACTTTCATGGTTTTGTATTGAAAATGTGAACAAGCTGCTTGAATGGATCTGGAGCAAAAAAAAAGTGTCTTTAGAAATATCAACATAATAAGAAATGTAACATTACCGTATATAATTTAAGATTGTTATAAGACCATATGAGTTTGTAGACACATTTTTCAGTAAGCCTCAATGTTCTCTCGCACCAATGATTGGTTCAACCATTTGACAAATTAGTTGTTAAACCAGAAATTTGTAGTTTGACCACATCTGTCTTTGTAGTTTGTTTTGTGCATCATGGAAAATTAGTTCTTGGGCACTGGACCATTTTTTTTTTTTTTTTTGGTTTAAGAATTTTGCATTGATTTGTATTGTACTTGCCAGCTCTTTATAGCTCTATTGACTGGTGAGAATACTCATCATGGGTGAACTATTTTTCTTTTCTTAATATTATTGTCAAAATATATTGAATTCTCTGTAGTTTTACATATAAAACATGTATGTGCATATTTATATATATATATATATATTCATCTTGTTTGAGAAAGTTTCTTAACGGATGAAAGAAATATACATCCTAGCGTACTGTAATGGTGCTTTTTAGGCATTATAATTTTATGCAAACGTGGATAAATCTGAAGAGTAATTATTGGGGGGCCAAAATGAGATAGGATTTGTGGTGTAGCTGTTGCATTATATGTCCAGTCTTGAGGGGCCACTGCTATAGTGCTATGTCTTCAAATGTTGATTTGTAATCAGAATCTGGCTGCTGCTTTAATCATGTGGAACCTTTGGGGGATGGTGTCTACAAAGGCCCGTTGCCTATTGAAAAGCGCAACTTGTTCTGCTGATGTGATTTGTTGCAACTTGCAACCTTCTGTTTTTTTTACCTGTTTTTATTATATTGTTTCTTGTGCCTACTGAAAAGAACAACTTGTTCTTCTGATTGGAGTTGTTGCAAACTTTTGTTTCTTTACCATCGTTTTATTATTATTAAATTGTTTCTTGTACTGGAGGGAATCAAATTTTCAAAGAAGTGTGAGTGAGAAAAAAAGCCATAACAGGAGCTTAACTTAAAAGGACATTTTTTTGGTGTGCTCTATGTGCTTCTGTACTTGTTTATTTTATTTTCTTCTGGGAATGTAAAAACTGGTCAGGCTACGCATGCAAGGCTAGGCATGGGTTGGTTCAAGTGTGTGGGTGTCATGGATTTTCTACTTGCTGTATACTATTGCCATACGCTTTAACATCAGTTTTGTCTGCTATACTTTGCAGGGTGGAGGAATACCACGGAGAAGTGCTCCTGTTTTACAATTGATTCGTGAAGAAGTATGTTTTTCTGACTTGGATCTATCTTTTCTAAAGGATAATTGATGACTGTTCTGTCAAATCAATGTCGGTTGCTACTTTTGTGATTAACTTTAATTTTTCTGTTTAGGAACCCGCATACTTCAATATGAGTTTTCTTTTTGTGTGCAAAAGAAGCATATTTGACCATTTTGGTTGCCCATCTATATTTTGGCATCTTGCAAATATGTTGATACGTAGAGCCTTCTATTGTCTGAGGTCATCCAATATAATATCTTTTGCAATATTTTACAACTAGCCTTCCTAAATCCTAATACTTATATGATCACTTTTCCATTATTATACATATGTTGATACTTGAGACCGTTTACCATTTGACAGAGACCTTATTTACCAAACTTGTACTTTTTAGATAGGCATTTCATTGTTGGAATTTGTATGTCATGAGCATAACCCACTTTCTGATACACTTGCTACCATGTCTTAGGTCACAGAAGATGGTAAATACTGTTTAGTCCTGGTGTTTGAGGCCAAAGCTCTTAAGTTGTCAGATTTTGAAAAAAGACAGGTAAAACAATGCTATGCCCTTTCAGGACTTTCTGTGTATGGTTCAAATATTTCATGAAGATCGTGTAATGACAAGGCTTTGGACCCTTAGTAGTTCTGTTTGTAATCCTTAGGGCTTAAGATCAGTTGAATATCACTGCATGCTGATTTTGATTGCCAATCATGGGTGTAGGAAAAATTTGCTTCATTCTTTGGACCAGGGATCGTGGCTGAAGTTGGTAATTATTATATGTTCAAATGCTTTAAATTAAGTGAAAATCTCAAAAGCTTGAAAAGCGCACACTGCATTACATAGCAAACCTTTTGAAGAATTTTTATATGCTTGTGTGTGCAGGAAAGAGTGAAGATAATCTATATGAAGTCCGACTTATTTCCAACACAAACCCCAATGCATCTCCTTAGTGAAGTGTACTATGGTTTTAATCTAATTCTGCTATCTGGTTAGGCTTCATTCATTGCATGACATAAGTCTCTTGTAAAATTTTGTATAATAGACAGATGGAATAACATTATCATAACAAAGATAAGATTTTGGTAAGAGAGAAAAATATGTAAATGAATTTGGGAAGATGGATGACTTACAGTGCAAGTGGATATTGCCGTATTCATTCTACTAATGCGAGCATTGTAAAAAATATATGTACACGTTTTACATGGGGTGCTATTGTTTCATAAAAGTAAGATGTGTACAACTATACTCATAAATTCCTAGTAAAATTTTTTTCCTCTCCCCTAACTCAAGTGAAAAAGGGGTGAAGTGATTTGGATTTGTCTTTTGGATGAATCTAGTGTAGCCAAGGGAAAGAGGTTGCTAAAGGAAATAAGGAAAGAGGTAAAAGGACATGGAATTGTATCTATTAGACTATTAGTGTGGGATCATTTCCCTGAGTAATAACAAGATCCTGCTGAGGTAGTTTAAGTAGCTTGGCATTTTATTGGGGAAGAAAAAGTAGTACTAACGTATCTTTCAGTATTCTATTGAAATATTTTTTTTTAATTTTAGGAATTCCATGATCAAAAGAACTTAGATCTCTTTTCTTTGTCAAATAACAGGATAATGATAACTTCGCTGACACAGTGACACAGTGACACCCATATTACTATTAAAAGTTAAAACACCAACTCTATACTATAAACTTAATGAAGTTTGGTCTTTTAGCAAAATAATAAAAAATAATTAATTAAATACCAACTCTATATTATATATTCTAATGAAGCAAAAATACTATTATATTACAAGGCTATGATATTAATGCTTCACATTTTTTTTTTTTTTTTATGAATAGATGCGTTAGAAATTTAATTTATGAAGTTCATTCTATAATGATTGTTTTTATCATTAGACCAAGATATTAATCAAGTTTTGGTATAAGCAAAGTTAGAGTCATTGATTTTTATTCAATTACAAAAAACTTTACTAACTGAGCTGACTGGAATCAATTTAGTAACCACACTTTTTGGTAGAAGGGAGTCTAGGCTTTGTCCCATATCATGTTATTTATTTTAATTGTGCTTCGTTGTTTCAGAAACTTGTCAAGGAGTGCACTTCAGTGCTCGGAGTAGCTCTTATTAATGAGCGGATCCCAAACAGACCCATAGTATACATATTTCAATTTTTAAACTAAAACTATTTCAGTTTATAAAATAAAATTGAGTATACGGTGAGCGCATTAAGGCATGGGAATTAACAATTACCTTTCCCTTGCTTAATATCTTAGTCCAAATCACTTCAATACACACACATATATATAATATATATTAGTCCAAATTTTGTAGCTATTGCTTACCATCCCTACCTTTGACTCGTGTATTTGGTTTTGCAGATATTATTGGGTAAATGACCAGAAAAATTTTCCAAGAAAAATATTTCTTAGGTAAAATGCAGAGAGAGAGAGAGAGAGAGAGAGAGAGAGAACGATTCCATTCTTAAGGCAGAGAAAGAAGCACGCACGTGAAGCTCAGTTTGTCAGCCTATCTCACCCATAAGTAAAACAAAGCATAACATCACTAAGAACCACTACACAGCAACAAAACCAAGAAGAAAACAACCACCATAGACCCCATCACTTCATGATTGCTCTCATTTTTTTCCTTTGAGATACCCTCATTATACTGACCCCTCTACAATCCCTGATTAAAAAAAAAAAGAGTCAGGAAAGAGAATCTTCCTGACCACCAATATTCTTTACCATTTTTTATCTGTTTTCTTTTAACACCCTTTGAAACGTGTTAGAAAGATGTTGTTCTTTCTTGCTTTGTGTTTCTCTCTCTGCCTTTTCTTTCTCATCCATGATAAGCACCCAGCTTGCCTGCTGCATAATTGCTCGTCTTTCTTCCTTCTCTCTTCCTTTTCTCTTTTTGTATCTTTTGTATCTCTTGTTTCTTTCACCTGCACTAGTCCATGTGGTACACTCACATCAATGTCATATTTCATAGTATTGTTTGTCAACTAATGATCTCATATACTTGGCTAAATTAGGAAATGTTCAACTAATATCAACATGAGTCATGACCTCCACAAAATTCAGGAAAGTCCATTTACTCAGAAATTAAGGAAATTAGGTAAAATATACTATCTATTTGGCTTAAAATTAATACTAATATTGCTAATTAGCTAAACTCAAACTAGTATTTTGAGTTAGAGGATCCCTAAGTCTAATGACCTACAATTCTATTTGGCTTAAATTAGTACTAGGAGCAGAATTAGCAATTTTATTATACAAGAATTAGAAAATGTAATGACCCAAGATTCCAAGAAAGGTACTGCTCCCTTTTTCTTTTGACTCCTACAGTTTACTCCATGTCATTTTGTTTAAAGAAGTAAAAATGTCCAGCAAGGAGTGAGAAACATGAGGACTTTTAATTTAATTTTTAATTTTATGGCATCTTCAATGTTTTTGGATATAATATCTATTGTAAAGTTACAATTTAATGTTACATGAGCTATTAATGAATGTGACACATTAATTATCAAGCACGCTTATCTAAAATGACAAAAAATAAAAATAAAAATAAAAACAATAAACATGAATCATTTGATTATCACAGTCTAACATAATAAAATAAAACGAAAAATACCAGAAAATTGTGGAATTATTGCTCAATGTGACAGAGTTGTCAAAGTATGTGATAAAGTCATTGACATGTGTAACCTTGTTACTAGTAGAGGTACCACACCTAAAAAACAAGTGAATAATGTACAATTTCCCTACTTTTTGTGTGTGTGTGTGTGTGTGTGTTTTTTTTTTTTTTAATTACTAACGTTCGTACAAATCTTATCAGTTGAATTATATATGTTATATCTAAAACAATACATAATGCAAATTGAACCTACCCAATTAAAGAAAGTTTACCCTTTTTATTCAAGGAATTAAGAAACAATCTTTTACTTATGAAAAACGATTTCAAATTTTTGACATTTTGATAAATGAAAGAATAACAATATAAATGAATATAAGTGATCTTTTTCTTTTTTGGTAATGAATCTAGTGATAATAAATAAATAAATAACCCAATGACTTTAAATTCTTCTCTTAAGGGTTTTTTTCTTCTGTACACATCAATTCTAAATTCCAATAAGAAGAAATAAATTTTCTTTAGATCTCAAAAAAAGAAAAAAGAGAGAAATTATATTGTAAGATATTTTGTATGGCATGCATTGTGTGTCTGCAATCTTCTAATTTATATAAGGATAATATCTGTTATACATTCATTTTTTGAAATAAAATTGTGAGTTGAAGACATGATTTCAATTTAAAAATACAAATAGATCCAAAAATAAAATCGTGAGTTATAAGGATAATGTCGTTTAATATTATCCTTTTTATAATATTAACAACTAATTTATATATACAATAATACAAAGAGATCCAAACCTTCACTTGCGCAAGCAGATCCAACCTCTCCCTTTTGCATCACCCATTGGCCAAGTTTGTAAAGACTAACCATGTTGATGTCATATATACATAGTACATTGATGATTGAACACCTTATTCGTATTGGCACATCGATTTTTATTTGGGTTTCAACTATAATAATCAATTGTAGGCAAACTTCTATGTTCACCACAAACAAAATCCATCATTTTCCTTCTGTACACACTGGATTCCGTTAACCATTTATGTATTTATTTTATTAATTATTTGCACCCTTTGCATATACGAAAAGTATAAGATGCTGTCACTTTTTCAGTTTTTCTCTATGGTCACTGTATAAACAACCATAACGTACCACACAAGGCTGCATTTTACTGAGGACTCAATAGTCAATAGATGACACATTCTCCTTAGTTGGGGGTACAAATCTAGTTTCATAGGTCTAATCGTTTGTCTCTCTCTATTGTGAATGCAAGGTCCAACGACACCCCAAATGGTATTTCCCAGTACAATTATTTTTAATGACCAGCCCTGAAACATATGACTAGTTTTCCAAATATACGAAAGAAACTAATCGGAATAATGTAACCCGAAATTTTTGAGGAAGAAGAATCCTTCTCCATTTGCCAACAGAATGGATGGAAAATTGAAAGGCAAGATACATTTTTTGTCCTTATATTGGCAGCGTTCTCAATTTAGTTCTCAGGTTTTAAAAACATCATTTTTAATCCTTATATTTTTAAATTTACTGTCGTTTTGGTCCTTACTATCATCTCACTTACAAAGAACACTTACATGATTAATGGACTGCACTGCTAGCTTAAAATTGCGTTTATGTAAGTGAGATTATGGCATGGACCAAAATGATAGCGAATTTAAAAATATACATATCAAAATGAAGTTTTTAAAACTTAAGGACCAAATTTAAAACATCATCAAAATTTAGAGACCAAAAATGTTTTTTTTTTTTTTTTCAAATTGAAAATGAGTAATGCTATGGACACCAAAAAAATTTTATAATATTTTTAAAAACTATTGGTATGACAAATTCTTACTGATTTTAATTTGGACCCATTATTAACACTATTTTTTTATATCTTAATAACCACTTATTATATTAGTATTTTGCAGAAAAAAAATTGTAAAATGGTTTGTAATTTTAACATTTTTCAATAAAAAAATAAAAATTTCAAAACAAAGAAGACTTTTCCACCGAGTTTTTACCATTAACTTTTTACACTAATTCGTATAATTTTTGAATAATTCTAAGGACATAATCCTAATTTTATTATTTATTAACTTGCACAATTATAAGTAGTAGACACTTTATACCCACTGCCAAGAAAAAGTTTTGCATGTTTCGATACATGCATTCTTCCTCTCATAAAGAGGTGGACCCTAAATGTGTGGGGTCCTAGAGTTGGATCCTCTTATAAGAGGGATGATGTATGTATCCGAAACATGCATAACCTTTTCCACCGCCAATTATACAGACCCACCATTTGTTACTGTTTACTTACAAATTACAATCGAAAAAATCAACAAGCGGTGATCCGGGTTTTTGTGAATATATTGGGAGGATAGAGGAGAGGCGTGTTGCAGGAAATTAGCAGGCTATACGTAGGAAAGAAACATGTACTGGGGGGACATCAGGACACGTGCACATCAAATCTAGAGAGAGGCCCTATATACTCAATTAATTGAATTCTCGTCCTCCACCTTGGTAGGGTAGTAGCAGTAAGTATAATTACAGAAAAACGTTAGTGTCATAAAAAGTTTCAAAACATTTGCCCGCACCTCAAAAAATTTCACAATCATCATATCATGACATTGTTGTTCCATCTTGAAAAATGCAACATTAATTTGAAAAATGCTAATTAACCTTTTTTGACGGTGGGAGACAAGGTAAAGGAGGCTTGTAATTGCAACATATTACAATTAAGGGTTATGTTAATAAGTGTTTTAAGAGCACTCGTTAATAATTAATTTTAGAAAAGTTTTGATATTACTTTCATGAAAAATAAGAAAAATTGTCAAAATATTAATTACTTTTTTTTTTTTTTCATTTCTCATAGAAACTTTTTTTAAATAGATTATTAACGAGTACCCTTAGGGCACT
Organism: Quercus suber; assembly: GCF_002906115.3. NCBI lineage: Eukaryota > Viridiplantae > Streptophyta > Magnoliopsida > Fagales > Fagaceae > Quercus > Quercus suber. Next base: position 212,409 of record NW_027069619.1, read on the forward strand.
CGTTAGCATTTTCTTATAATTAATGGGTACTTCTAAGACAATAGTTAATAAATTATATTATGAAAAATTTTAACACCACTTTCACAAGAAATATAAAAAGTTGTCAGAAAATTAAATTTTTTTTATCATTTTTCCATAAAATGTTTATAAAAATAGTCTCTAAATCAATACTCTTAAAGCATTTGTTAAAATTTTTCATAATTAAATTAGGCATAACAAAATCTTAAACCTCATTAGGTTGGATATTTTGGGATGAATAAACATATCTTAAAGAGAGACGTACTATCGTGTACCCTTGGCGCAATAGTTACTCCACAAGTATAAGTGTTTGTGGGTGTAAGAGGCAATGATTAGGGTTCAAGTCTCCAGAAATGAGACTCACACACATATACACTTAGATTAGATCAAAGTAAAATTTCTATTTTATATTTTAAAAAAAAAATGTGAAATTTTGGATACCTTGTACTACTCGTTGATAAATTTTAGGCTTAAGCCAAACTAGCTAGACTACCACTTGTAATTATAGTATATAATTAGATTAGTAGTTCATTAGTATCAAAATGAAAATCTAGAAGAAGTACATACCGGTTCCTCAGTTATAATTTTTGCATTTGAAATAGGTGAATCTCCGGCTTCTAGTCCACATCGCTTTATGGACCTCTCAATGATGGAAGGAGTGGAAGTGGGACTAGGACTGCTTGAACTAGGATCAGGAGGTGTGCTTTGAGTGCCAACATCTCTAGTCATCATGCCCTCAGTTCTCTTTTCTGAATAGACAACATTTAGAGTAAAGATTATGACCTACTAATCAATTAAACATGTAAAAATACAAGGCAAAAGTAGTGTTTGAACCTGGAATTGGCAATTGGAGAACTGAGGCTTCTTGTGTAGAAGTTGAATTCGGCTTTGTTTGGGTTTGTCTTGAATGGGATGAGTAAACTAGAGGCGCAGACATTGTAATTCTGTTTGTTGAGTTACGAAATGATCTTCCACTTAGTGTTTTAGCAGATAAACATTCCATGGGAACTTCCCCTGAAAGTGGATTGCATATATATTTTTCTGCTTCATTCCACTTGGAATTCAAAGCAAACCTGTCTGGCGATAAGCATTCCCAGCTAGGATAACCGGACCTTGCCTGCAATGCTGCATATATAAAGCCACTACTACCATTACCATGTGTACCAAAAACTAAAAGATAAAGAAGAACGCTCAAAAGTACTGTAGCTCAATTAACATTATATTTCTAATGGAGACCTTCAGAATATCAAAACTATTCCTGTGAGTCCTTTTATGGTGAACAAATATATGGACCCTATAGCAAATAATATGGGTGTTTTGTATAGAAGAACAAAAGAAGTATATAATACTTTATGATCATCTTGCATGATTAGTTCAAAATGTACCTTTAAGAGCATTGGTAAATGAATATGTAGAGGGGTCAATTTCATCTGCAAAAAAAAAAAGGATAATAAGGAACAATTTTTTAGAGAAACAGCTAATAAAAACCCAGTTGTGCAATAATAATAATAATAAATAAAACAAAATAAAATAAAAAAAGAAAAAGAAGAAAGAGAGTGGTATAATAAGTATATTTAACCTCTCAAGGAGTAGCCAGGTGAAGAAGCAGTACTGCTTGAAATGGTTACATTTGATCTGAAAGACCTCGCATCTTCTCTAAAACTTCTGATATTTGATGCTGAAAACCTTCTGGAATTGGTGTTTGCACGACTAATACGTGCCTTGACGGCCCATTCTTTCAAACTGAACTCTGACTCATCTCTTCGACCGGACTGTTCCATGGTGGAAGCCATGAAGGTGCTATAACTGGACTCCCAAGGGCTTTTACGGTTTCAAACACTTTTTAACTTCTTAAATGTGGTTCGCTTTTATAAAGTGTTTTACTTTTTCAGTATCACTAATGCTAAGTTTATTGTTTTGGTAACCCATGGTCTGTTTGCCTGATGACTTAACTGATTCTACTGTTGTTTTTTATTTTATTTATTTATTTTTTTTATTTGGTGATATTTGTTACACACACTATATCGCACACAAACATACACATAAATTTTACAATGAAATCATGATTTGAAGTTACAATTTCAATTCAAAGATGAATGCTTTTACCTGCATTTTGACATGTAAAAATTTTATGAGGGGTGTTACATTTCTCAAAACTTTAATGCTTCGGATTTGAGATTAAGATTTTTTAAAATTCTTAGAACAATTTTATAATAGAGTTTTTAAAATCTTATCATTTTAAAATCTAATCTTCTAAAATTCAATTTTGTCATATCATAAATATTTAAACAAAAATTATGTATGAGCATTTTGATATCTATTTAATTTACGATAGAATTTTCTTCCAAACTTTTAAATGAATATTTAAACGAAATAGAGATAAAATAAAGATTTTATTGGAAAATATAATTGAAAAAATAGTTAAATAAAATAAAAAGGAGATTTTTATGTCAAATTTGAGTGACAGTCTAAAAATACTATTGAAGATGCTCTAAGATGTCACATGAGTCCGTTTAAGACCCTCAAATATTGATTTCAACTATTTGTTTCCAACTTTTTTTTCCGTAGTTCTAGGTGTATTTAATGTGTCCATTGACTGCATTAAAATAGTCCTATATATTGGTCGAAAGAAATGAAGGACAAAGCAACTTATTGTTTAAGTGGTAAAATATATCACTGACAGGCAATGCATAAGTAAGCTTTTTTATAAATAATTTACATTGGAGACTCACCAGTGTTTTTGTAAAATGAGTATATATATATATATATATTTATATATATGGTCTACGGATCAACAAATAATTGACCATACATACAATTAATCGGTGGGTCACCAATTTCTTGTAGCTTTGCTCCAAAAATGGCTAGTAACAGTATCTCACAATTTTTCTTTGTTAGCATTGCGAAAAGAAAGGCTAACAATAGAATAATAAGCGTACGTTGCATTAATAAACGTCTAGTTAGTAGTTACACACTCCATCAAATTTTGTGGTTTGGATGTTGATGCAATAACATTCTTTTCCCTATTATGAAAATCATTTAATGCATTTGGTGGATATATGATTGGTCTTTTTATGGAAACATATTGAAATTGGCAGAGAAGAGTCCTCAAAACTTTTATAATCAAATTTAGTACAATTTTTTTTTCTTTTGGGTTCCAATTGAGTACAACTTTTGTTTCTCTGCAATGGATAATCTTTTACATGGAAAATGATAAACAAGAAAGACAACTGTACAAAACTGGGTACATAGAACAACAAGCAAAGTAATGCATGTGCTCTTTAATGACACATTGTCATGTAGTGATCGAAGTACCATGAAAAGCTTGAAAAAAAAACTTCACATATTTTTACGTATTAATGACTAACAGGAATAACTTTCATTCTAGCAAATAGAAGTGGCTGAAGAAACAAATTTTGCAGCAAATGTTCCAAACAGTCTGAGCCCCTCAGGGTTACAGATCCACAATTTCCAGACAAAGATAGGAGTCCCTGACTCTACCCGTACATGATTTTTAAGTTATGGTTAGGAAAGCTCAAGCCCACACAGTCTTTGGGCACCACATAAAATTTGAATTTTTTTGAATTTAAAAAGGTCAAGGCATAGATATATTGCCCCCATTTGACGTCACTTTTGGTAAGCCATTTTGAGACACTAAAATATTTTTAGTATTTGGTGCATTTTTGAAAATGCTATATGGAAAACTTTTTCACATTTTCTTATTTTCTAAGTACATATATAATTTTTTTTTTAAAGAATTTTAGACAAAAAAAAGAAAAAAAAAAATGATCGGCAATCTACTGTGGTGATTGACAACGAAAGACCAAGGACGTTAGTGAGGGGTGGTAGTTTGGTGACTGACACTGGGGGATGGGAGGTGGAGGTTGGTTGATAAGTTTTGGGTGAAGCGAAAAATATTTTATAACAGATGAAAGTTTAAACCATTTTCTGTTGAACCAAACACGGCCTAACTTCAAAAAGATAAAATTTTCAGCCATTTCCAATTTTACACCCAATAATTCTAGGACAACTATACCATATGTTTTTTACAAATATCCTATGTGACTAATTGTAAATAGTAGAAAAAAAGTGATGAGTTCATGGAACAGTGAGATAATCACTCATAATTTGCCACATAGATCAGTTGTGGGAAAGGGCGTGTTAAAAGTTGTGGTTCTAAAATAGCTCTTTTACACCCTATTGAGTTGGTCAAATAACAAAAATTTTAGGATCGTATAAAAACTCACAACTTTTACCACAATTGTTCACATAGCAGACTATCAGTGGTGGAGAAAAAATAATAAGTTTAAATGAAAGTGACAGATAGACAGTCGCAATCTACCACGTAAGATAGTTATAACAAAAGTTGTGGCTTTTTATGGTTTAGAAATCCAAACCGTTCAAAGAACTAGAAAAGTGACAAGTTCAAGATTTTTTAAATCAGATTAAAGTTTAACCAAGGTCTAACATTGATATATTATAAATAACCAGAAAAGTGATAAGTTCAAGGTTTTTTAAATCAGATTGAAATTCAACTAAGGTCTAACATTGATATATTATAAATCATTTTTGATAAATCTATAAATATATTAATTGTTCATACTTGACCAGTAAAATCGTGTAGCCAAATGGAAAGAATTTTTCATTATTTTTTTTATCATTATATTTTCTATAATTGTTGAGGTGACGTTTTGTTATTAATACCAGGAAAAATATTGTCAATAATAGATCATCTCCTCAGAAAATAATGATTGTTGGTCTTCAAGATATGGTCTTCAAAAGTTGATCCAAGTAGATATGATTGTTGGGTTGTCTTCAGTGTGGGCTGTACACAGTAATAGTGGATAGCCAAAAAAAAAAAAAACAGATGGGGAGTGTGGGGACTAGCTAGTTTGGAAGAGTTGTGAGTGTGAGAATAGCGTGATTGAAGCATTTCATGTGTTTATCATCAACCTCGTGAGCATGAGTGAGCAGTGAGGGCAGAGGTCCTCACAATATGGAAGCAGAGGGGTCCCACTTAGGGCTCATCATAGCCATCTGCTTTGTTTGATTCACATGCAACGTAGGTTTCAAGAAAGGGATAGATTCTGTAGGCTGTCAGCTTGGGTCTATCTGCTTCCTTTAATTTCTTTTTTTTTTTTTTTCTTTTTTTTTTTTTTTAACTTTTTAAAGCAGAATAGCAAAAATCTTAATTTTATCCTCCTCAAATTCCTAGCTAGATAGCTGTCTTATTATAATAATTAGTTCTTGCTCCACCTTCGCTCTCTTGTTATTTGTTTGTTTCTACCAACACGCAACATACTTAAATATGGATGATGAGAGGGAAACAAAGAACAACATGAATAATCAACACCCCCACCCCCCCACCCCCCTCCTCAAAAAAAAAAAAAAAAAGCTACTAATTGCGAACCCCACTAAAAAAAAAAAAAAAAAAAACAAAAACAAAGAACAACATGAATAATCAACACCCCCCCCCCAAAAAAAAAAAAGCTACTAATTGCGAACCCCACTAAGCAGTAGGAATTATAAAAAAAAGAAAAGAGAAAAAAGAAATCATTAATTCTTAAGTTATCACCGTACCTAAGTATTTTGATTAATAAACTTTCGGTATTTATAAAAATAAAAAAAAAATCTTAAGTTATCACGTTAAGAACGTTGTAGTTCAATTAGCACTTATTAAGGTTTCTAACAGAGATGTTTAAGATAAATCTCTCATCCTCTATTATAACTATTGAATTATAAAAATAAAAATAAAAATGTTATCACAAAGAGAATAAAATAAAATGCTCAACTGGCCCACACTACATGCCCCTACAACATTAATATATGTGTATGTATGTATATATATATATGTAGGGTTAGGATTTGTAACTCAACCCCAAAACAATGAATTTGTAGAGAGTGAGTGAAAGAGCTGGACTAGTTGTGAATTTAGCAACTGTTAACTATGATATTAGGGGATGGACCAACATAAGAACACACTTAACCGCTAAACATATTGATGTCCGAAAAGGTATATTATTGATTGAACAGTGAATACAGTTCTTAGAGCTACAGTTAAATCTCCTCCCCCCCCCCTTCTTTAGAGACCTTTCTCATTTATATAGCATTCTTCTAAACCATCTTCATCGTACACTTGTTCTTCATCCAAGCAATCACTTGAGTACATGTCACATCAGATATCTTCTTTAGCTTTCCAGGAGTGTTGGTAGTTGAAGTTATACTGTTCAGGGGTCTTCTCCACATAAATGCGGCCAGAAAAGTTGTTGCAGTGCATTAAACACGGTGGTAGCAGCTTTTTCCTTTAGATATTTCTCTGTTCTTATCATCTTCAGACATGCCCAGAGCTCATCCTTATCATTGGAATTGCCAAGAAGATCACTTGAACCTCCCAGGTACTTACTTGATCGAGACTCTTTACATCCGAAGAGGATAGCTCTTCGACCTGCTGATGATCTCTTCGGCCTGCCCTCCTCGATCATTTCCAGGTATATTTCTCCCATTTAGAATCCTTCTTAATCATTTTCTTTTCATCGGACATACCTTAACCCAAAAAAAGGGCCCCCGGCCCAATACATAATGCTGGGCTTCCACCCCCACAATAGCCCCTCAAAATTTTAATTTTTCTCTCGCGTCCGAGGAGAAAAAATAAGATTTTGATTTGTTACACAATAAAAACACAAGTATTTGAATTCACACGTGTATGAGTATAGATTTACACGCTTCATCATTGCTGTTGTCATTTCAGTATTAGCGCTATTAATTACTCTAGGCGGCGTTCTGTCTCGTATCCAACGGCGAACCATCGATCCAACGAATGATATTCTTCCTTGTAATTTGGGCGGGATGACTCTTCCCCTTTCATTTATCCCTATATAAAGCCTCAGAAGAGTTTATTTCGTCTTTACTTTTGCAAACTCTCAGATTATCTAGCGAACTCAAGCATTCAAATCCATCAAGCTCTTCCAATCATCATTTCTAGATCTTCCCAGAATCTGCAAGAATCTCTCTATGAGTTCAAAGATCATTCTCTGATTTAGTTTGTCTAAGTTCTCCTTTATTCAAGCCTTTCATCTTCTCTTCGGCCAGCTTCCTCGGCCTTCAAACTCTCATTTCCCAGTTATTACTCTGCATCTTCTTCTAATTAACCAAAAATGGGTAGATTTCAATATCTTGTCGATAGTCCTGCCTTAATAGAGGAATTTAAGGAGACATACGGCGTACCACATGGGGTAAACCTGAGGTATTGTCCACCAGAAAGGGTATTAACCAACCGAAGAGAGGGGGAAGTCGTAATCCCTATGATAGCATTCATAGAAGGAGGAATGACTCTCCCTATGGGTTCTATTACCCAAAACTATCTTTGTAACCACAGGCTTTCTCTTGATCAGTGGGCACCCAATGTCTTTAGGATCCTATGAGCAGTTGACGCTTTGAACCTTCATCTAGGATTAAAACTCACCTGGCTTGACGTGGTACATATGTACGAGTGTCATAGCCAGAAAGGAGTGGGATACTATCTTAAATCCCGATCCGATCGTTA